>NW_006443138.1:29613047-29624727 GCF_000325575.1 Pteropus alecto
AGCAGCTCAAACAGCAGGTATGATTAAGTGCCAGGAGGGTTTCATGGAGGACGGTCATTGGGATGAGCTTTCACGCCATCCTCTACCCATGTCTTTGCCAGCTTATGTACTAAGATCTCATATCTAATATTAGACATCTAATTTTTGTGTCTAGTTAATTTTCATAAGCGTAGGTTTTAACCATCACAAATTTCCAACTATATCTAGGAAATGCAGAGTATTCTTGGTAAGAGGACTGGTTTAGAAAATGTCACACGTCTTCTATGAGAATGTGGGTTTTTTAATTAATTTATTGGGGTGATATTGTTTAATAAAATTATATAGGTTTCTCCCATGTGGGATATAAAACTGAGAATGTTTTTTAACCTGTTGCAGTGGCTGGATGAAATTAGTGAAATACTGCCCATTTGAAATGAAAGGGGCTTATTTTTTTTATATCGAATTAGATTTCTACTACAGAAGGTACTAAATATATTTTTATTTAAACAATTTCCAGTTATTCAGGGCTGGGTAAGCTCTAAAGGTAAGATCAAAATTTTGCCTTTTTCTTTCCCAGTCTAAACCCTCCCCAGATTTAATACTTAATTTTTCTATAAGACCTTTCATCTGAAAATAAAAGCTAAAAATTTCCCCTTTGATGTTTGCACAACCAGTGTAACTGTACTTAATGGACAGAACTATATACTTAAAAATGGTTAAAATGGTAGATTTTATGTTATGTATATGTTACCACAATTAAAAAACTGGGGAAGAAATGTTCCCTTTGAAAATATCGGAGAAAGCTGAATTTTTAAATCTGAGTCCCCTTCATTATCTTTAGTAGCCTCACTGGCCATTCCTGTACTAGCGACAGTGTCCACAGCCCCGTTTTCCACTGTTGTCTCCTGCTTTCTCAGTCAATTTCTGTGCATTTTGGTTGCCAAGATTTGCTCTTTGCCTGAAGTAGTCAGGCTGGGAACGAGTTTTTCACTTAAAGGAATTTCTTATTTTCTATTTTGAAGGCTCAATCATCAATCGATAGCATTTGGGGCATAATAGTTAATGTTCAGATTAGCAAAAATCAATATTTACACATTAAAGATATTTTCTCTGTAAACCAATATTAAAACTGCTCATAAATAGATTTTATGTTTATTTATGTGACTGACTTTGCTGAGAAAACACCAAAAGATGTCCCTTATCAATAGTATAGATGACCAGCAAAAACAACCCATTGCTCATTTACAAGTAAAAGAAAACTTTTCCAGTGTCCTAAAATAATTTGTCACAAGAAAAGGACATCATCCAATATTTGAGAGCTTGTTAAGTAAAACTGGAAGAATGTGCTTATTGTTAGACATCTGTCCAGTAGTTCAAAACTGAAATTTGGCTTATCAAAGCAGATAAGTTGCCGTGGGCTGAGAGGGGTGGGGGAAATGGGAAGGTAGATGCTGGTCAATGGGTGCAAAATTTCAGTTGCACAAGGTAATAAGTTCCGGAGATCTAATAATGTACAGCATGGTGACTATATAGTTAATACTGTGTTGCATATTTGAAATGTGCTGAGAGTAGATCTTAAGTGTTCTTAACCACACCCTCAAAAAAAATGGTAACTATGTGAGGCTATAGAAATATATACAATTTATATTTGTCAGTTATACCTCAGTAACAGGGGGAAGCTGATAATATGAAATAGGAGAGTATTGTTGAGGAAGGGCTTTCACTGGTTTGTACTCGACTATATATATTTAACGATACCAGTTCTTTTAAGTAGTTAGGCCTGAATATGTAGACATATGATTTAACTAGTTCATGGTCCTTAAGGCACCAAATAGAATATAATGTTTAGCAAACTAGAATACTCTATCTCATTCACAGTGGCTTTTGATTACTTGGCTCTGAAGACTGTATGTTTTCATTAGGTAAAAGTTAATGACATTAATTAATCCATGAATTTATAATATTAGAAAGGAATGACTAAAAAAATTGCTGATATCTTATATCTAACCATATACCCTGAATATTCTGCAGTGATGTGACCTATGTAAGGAGAAAGATAATTAGTTCTTTCTAACGGTGTTTCTGTCTCCCTTCCAGATATGTAAAGTTTCACATATCTGCCTGTCTAAAATGTGTCTGGGATGCTGTGAGCAAGAAGGAACAGGTCTTGCCCAATACATTTTGATCTTTAATTTCTCTAAGTGTGTGTACTGACTTTTGGACAAGGAAAAGGCCTTTTGGAAAGAGGATATGGCATCAATGTTGTTTTAATTTAAAGCTTCCAGTCCTTGAATTGCTGGAATGTGCCTCAATCAAAGGTCATTTCCTAACAAGGAAGCAGTCAGCATTGACCAGGTTTTCCAGTAAATGGAGCTGCCACTGCCTGATGGGCTGCTGGCATTCATATATGATTCCTACTGTCAGGAGGAGGTGGAGCAACAAGAGATTTACAGATTTGGGGGTCACTTTCTAATATGATCCCAATTTATTTACCACCACCCTCCCCACCTCTCCCCCCTACACATACACCCTTGACTCATTCATGGCAGAGCAGCACTTGGCTACATCAGAGAAAGGAGCCAGGACCAATGAAAAAAATAAAATCTAAAGATTATCTAACAAACCCCAGATGTGTTGTGGTGGGTGCCAACCAGTGTGTTCCGACTATAAGTCATGAAGAAGCCCCGCTGTGATTGTCAAGCACCCATGCTGGATTTAATGTAAACTCACATAGAACTCTGGAAAGCGTTAATACGGCCTGTTTAGCCACAGCAGCTGTCACAGGATGACCTTTCACTCAGCATTATTTTCTTCTTTTTACCTCAAGAATTTTACAACCAACATATTATATTTGCTGTTAGTGTGAAGTCTGGCTTTGCCCCTGTGTGCTCTATGCAGATGTGTCATGGCAGGCTAGGCTTTTCGAGACAGACTGGATGGTTTTTTCTGTTTTTTAAAGTCAACCATAACATAAGAGTAAAGGCTACAAACTTAAACTCACTTGGTTTGAATCTAGATGATCTCATTTACAACTACAATTTTGTAATCTCTGCATTAGAATTAAATGTCAAACAATGTATTATTTTATTCCACCGTTTTTTTAGGCACGAGGAAAATAAAAGACGCAATACTTTCCTTAAAGAAACTCAGTCTAGTGCTTAAAATACTAGTGGTCCTAAACATTTGGCAAAATCACTCGGTAGAGGGTAGTCCCTGGCCTTACCATCTTTTTCTGCTGACAGCCTCATCAAATCATCCTGCATTACATGATTTATTTGCCCATTCATTTCAGATTCACCGAGCATCTACTGTGTGTCAAATATTGTATTAATGGAAAACGAATGTCTTTCTTCCCAGTAACGGCCTGTGAGAGAGCTAATCAGACCTATGTGGTAACTCTAGCTATCCCTTTTACCAGTTAGACAAATTGCTTCTCTGAGATTTATGTTCCTCATCTTTAAAATTTGAATAACATTACTTTCCTCACAGGGTTGGTGTGAAAAATCAGGTAGCAAACCTAAAGCGCTTTAGATCCCCTCTTCAAAGGTCGGTGTTCCATGGTGAGAACTGTGCCACAGGGGATGTGTGTTCCTTGAGGGAAGGGCTGATTTCAGCAGCTCTGCCTCCCATTCTCAGTCATTTCTAATAACTTGACTGTCCTGTTCGGAATTACACAACTGGTACAGTATGTTCTACTCCTTTGAAGAACGAACGTCCTTCTCAGAGTACTTAGGAGAACAAGACAGTGATACCTTTTGTTTTGTTTGTTTTGTTTGTTTTGTTTTGTTTTGTTGGTTTCGTTTTGGTTTGATTTGGTTTGGTTTGGTTTGGTTTGCAGCAAGTAAAGGAGACAAGGAAGTTCACATCCAAAGTACTGTCTCCTGAAACGGAGGCTTAGCCATTGCTTATACTTCATCCTTAAGACAGAAAGATAGTCATTTCAGGGTATGGATTCAACACTACTGGTTTTATACTGTTTTTAATCACATAGTGATTAGTGGTACCTTTTTATCTTTCCTTTTTTCTACCTATTTTTTAATGCTGCAACTATAATGTAGCATTTTTAAAAATTAATTCCAATATGTCTTTCTTAAATCTTACATTTTTATCATTGAAGAGCATCATTTAAATACCCACCTGCCCAAAGTTGTCATCACTAGGAAAATTATAACTCCTAAGCATACATTCTGTCTCTCTCACTTTCTAGTTCTATGACTTTTTATTTGCATACATGCTTCTTTTTTAAGACCCTGACTAGTATGACTTTTTGGAATTATGAGAAAATATTATAACTAGAAAAATGGCTGTCACTTACCAATTGGCTGCAATATTCCAGGCACAGTTGCTTTCTATACGTCATATCTAATCCCCACCACAACTCTGGAGAGTATTATCCTAATTATACAGATGGAGCACCTCAGATCCCGAAAGATTAAGTTTTTTGGCTAAATTTCTATAATAATTAAGTGGTGGAATCACAATTAGAATTGATTGTCTTACTTACTATCTTGTGTGGGAATTCCACATTTGGAAATTATGAGGGTTGTATTAAATTAGAATACAGACAATGCTTTTTCAAGTTTTTATGACATTTATTTGTTCCCTTGAGAGATAGGAAGGGGTATTTATTATACTTCAACCCCTCCCCTCTTTCTGCTTGTGAAGAACCTGAAACAAAAAAGAAATGATATGATTTGTCCCAGTTTTACAAATTACTAAGAGAAATAACATGTACTTAAAGCTATAAAATAACAATGAAGTATAATTTAGCTTCTTTTATGTCATTAGAGATGGCAGTACTCTATCAGGACTAAACACGCTGTGGTAAAACAGTATGCACCCAGGAATGCTTCTCATTCTGCCTACTTTGAGCACTCTGCAAATCACTCCTGAAAGTGCTAGCCAGGGGCCAGCCTCCCAGAAGCTTGGACCCTGCGTACATGGAGACTTTTCAAATTCAGACTGATTATAGAGGTGAATTTGGTCACCTGGACCCCTCTCTGTGAGTCATGAAGAGAGATTCTAACCCTGCAGCCGTCCAGAGGTAGCCTGTGTGGCCAGTCTGTTTGGCTTTAACATGGGGTTAAGAGAATCCGCTTAAGCTCTGATACCGCTAGAGTGAGCATGACATACATAAAATAAGGGAGATTACAGTCTCCTTCAGGGCAGTCAGTCAGAATAGTCATTTCAGGGTATGGATTCAACACTACTGTTTTTAGAGAATATTTAACTGACCACCCATTTGAGATTTAGCCTGTATTAATTTAATTGTTTTACAGAATGAATTGCTTTTTAGAGATCATTAAAAAATGATCTAAAATAACCACCTCTAAAATATTAATTTTTCATGATCACAGATTACCCTGGAAACTTAGTGACTGATGATGGTATTTACTATGAACTTTTCAACTCTTGAGTTCCATAGGCAAAGGCTCTACCTTCTTTAATAAGATAATGCCAAATTATGTCTAAGTAAGATTAGTAGATAATTCAATTAAGTCATAATGAGAAGCCCAAAATTTTGATTGGTTGCTTTTTAAAAATTCAGTAGCTTCTTTTGAATTACATCACATAAAATTTTTTAGACCTTAACCTTTTCTTCTCAAATATTTCTCGTATTCATAATTATGAAAATTATTATCAACATTAAACCTATGAATCTTTATATCTTCTATATTCTCATTCTTCTCCAGGACCTGCACTATTCTTATTGATGAGATATTAAGACATCTCTCAGGATATCTACTCTGTGGCAATAATTACATCAAAAATTCATCTGAGTATAAAAAAAGATTTCTATAAACTCAGAAGGGCCTCACATCTTTTATTTACATACTCACATTGGCTATCTGTAATGTGCATTCATTTGCCCTCTTTGGTGTGTTTACAAAATTCTATCATCATTTTCTAACAAGATCTCCTGTAAGGAAAACAGATTACTAGTAGCATAGTTCCAGTTCACAAAAAGTAATGTCAAGGCACAAATCAGCTATAGGTATCAAAGGCTCATAAGAAAAACAGATCTGTAGTTTAGTATAGATAGCATGCTTGCCATATCACTCTTCCTAATTGGAACTCTGGGACTAGGTCATTTAAGACTCAGCCTTGGCACTTCTCCTGCTGTCCAGGAACCTCTTTTTCCTTGACCCACATCCTTTACTGTTAACAGATCCTTCTAAACTCTCTTCTAAATTCATTTAGCAGCATTTAACAATTATTATTTAGTGCTTACTGTGTGCCAGGCCCTCTCCTGGGTGCTGGTGATACAAGGGTAAGCAAAACAAACATAACTATTGGAGACTTCCCTTTATTGCAAATTCAACTACTTTATCCAGTATTTCTAGGTATTTTGTCATATAAGCATTTTCAGCTTTTCAACTTAGTTTGGCAAAGAAGCTATATGTTTTTCATATATTACAAGAAAACAGCAAAAAAATTATCGGTAATTTGTCACATAATCTCAGATTGCTCAATCTGTCTCACTTTAAGAGCTCTAAACTAATTTTAATTTGTCTTTTTTACATATTTTTTGAACAAATAGTTTCCATTATGCTCAATAGAATAATTAATTATAAATGGATTAAGGATAGCTAAGACCTGAAGAATCATAAATAATGCATAAGTACTTATTTAGTGGACACAGAAGAAACTTGGGTGAGTTGCTGTGTGCTTATACTTTGTTTCTCCAACCATAAAATGAATATTATCTCCTATTTTTATTAGAGAAATATGAAGATCAATTAGTATCTTCAAAGAGACCAAGAGTTGCTTGAGAAGGTTAGTACAGAGCTGCGTGGTGTGTTAAGATCTGGTACATATTCTGCAGAAAGGTGTCTGTCACTTGGAGAAGCTGCTGGTTGCCAAATACGTACTAATGTTGCAATTCATCTTCACAGTGCTCAGTTGACCAAAGCCTGCTCCCGGTCTCTCTGATTTTTCATTCTACTGCTCCAAGCTGATCATCACCCTTCTGTTCACACACTCTTTTTCCGGTTGTCCCACTTATACTTCCTTTGAAATTATACCCGGGTGATCTTGATTGGCACTGGGGGCAATCCTGTACTCTTGAGTCAAGTGTTTTCACATATTTTCTTAGTTTTCTATTGGGTTGTATGTATTTTACTTATTTAACCTTCACGAGACCACTAATTTCTCTAATCTTTAAGTTCTTGATGGAAATGGGTTGCCCCAAGTATTCTCACTCAGTAGGTGCAGTATGAAAAAAATATCTGAATTAAATGAATTATACTGTAAGTCTTTTATTAAGTTCTGTCTACTCTCTAGTTAACAGTTTTTAGTCTCTCCCAAGGAGCTACATATGGCACATATGATACCCAGCATAATACTTTCCCTCTTATTTATTGCTTCTTCACGTGGAGCTCGGAACTCTGACAACTGCTGATTATGCCCAAGGAACCTGAATTGGCACTTAGTGCAGTCTAGCTTAGTATACATTTACTCATCTATAAAGCCACATTTATACATTCTTTCAGACTTCCTTATCCTTGTTAGAATGCTGATTACTGGTAATGATGGTATTCAATGCCCTGTACACATATTTTACTCAGCAGCAATTTATCCTATAATATGGACTTGTTCTCTTTTCTTCCTTTTTGGGGGGTTATTTTACTCCCTTGTTATTAGTGAATAGAATGTGTGTACAGATTAATGTCTGTCTTATTTTGACTTTAGACCTTTATTCTCACATGTTCTAGGGCTGACCCTTGGCTCACCTTTAAACAGAAATTTGTCATCTATCTTTTCCTCCTCATAGCATTGAAGGCTACTGTCTGTTATAGTAGCACGATGTGCTAACTGTGAAGTTATGGTTGAAAAAGCACTTTTATCATAACCACTCCCAGGCACTTGGAACTTTTCAAATAAATCACCCTTTGGACTAAAATTTCTCATGCTTATTCATGGTCCAAAGGAGAATAAATTTTTGAAAGTTCAGTAAATTCTCTTTGTTTGCTACTGAGGATTACAACAAAATGGTATCATGTGTTCCAACTTTGGTGCTCATGGTTTTTTTAAAATCATAGTTTCTATGAAAGAATGTGCTGTTTAAATATTGATTCTAAGTAAGCCACGCTCAAATCATTTTATTTTGTGTGCAATGTGTCTTCCTCTACCTATTACATAGTTTTGAGTAAAGAATATAAATCTATTGTTTTGTATATAAAAATATGATTTGCTCTTACTAAGTTTTAGGAAGAACTTGCTCAGCATTGTTCTGAAGAATGAAAGTATGCGTCAGATACATTTAGGAAAAAAAAACTTAGATTTGGTTTTCAAATTCTTAGCCCCAGGCCTTGACCCAACTGTTAGGGTAACATTTAGGAGTAGCAAGTTGGAGCCCAATAAATGGATTCAAATTTGTTGTTGGCTCTCTGTAATATACATAGGATGTTTCTGAACAAAGCTAAAATAGTGTGAGGACTAATTATCTACTCATATGATCTAGTTTAATGAATGTCACCATTTTAGATTTATTCCCTTTTCCTAAAAGGAAAAAAAAATGTTATGAAAAATCCTTTTAACTAGCCAAGAAAATAGACATTTCAGTAGATTACTTGCTCATTTAAAGCCTTTCCTTATGAATGTAATCCTTTATGGAAGTTTGTTGCCAATAAGAATGCAGAATCAGCCTCTGGCCACCTACACAATGTAAAATCTTGGGTTGCCATCATATATTCTGTATTATAATGATGAGCCAGAGAAAGACATATCTAGTCAGTTTCATTTGCTGCTTTCAACAGCAGTCTTCCATTCCCTTGCCCTTCCCTACCTTCTGAATGAACAGAGGACTAAATATTTTTATGGAAGCAGAAACTTAAGACTCTTAAAATTTAAGGCATATGAAGGCAGAGTATACTTTGTTGACTGTTGTATTATAGCACTTGGACCTCAAGATGACATCCTGAATAAACTGCATAGTTAGCGTGTTCTGTACCTATGACTTCCAGTGGGGGGGACTTTATGATTTTGACAAACTGTCAGACGGAAGTGTATCATAAAGAATGGTTATTTTCAAGCCCAATATTGACTAATTTAGGCAACATATAACTAATTTAAGTAGGGAGGTTTTTAAAAAATATTATCAGATTCAGGCTTTTTTGTAAAGTCCCATGAACATAAAAAGACCAAGTTAAAGCTGTCTTTGCAGTGACCACATTAGTGCATTTCTGTCCTCTCATGTAAGAAGCAAGAAGGAACCAGGACACACCTTCAGACCTCTGGCTGAAAGTCTCCTTAACTAGATCACTTAGTTCATTAGGTACACTTTTTACTTTCTACATAAAAGCAGATGAAATTGTTGCCAAAAGTTCTGGTATGACACGAAGATCCCAATAACATATCCTCACTTCCTTAAGACCCCATTAGTAGCCTCTTCAAAGCCTGTATCGCTACTAACAGTCCATTCAAGGCAGATCAGATTTTCATTGACTCTCCTCAAAATTTTTCTAGCTCTTCCAGCCTCCTCCCACTGCACAATTCCAAGGGCACTCCCACACTTTGGGTTTTTGTTAACAGCAATACCCCATTCCCAGTTACCAAAATCTATTATGTAGTATTGCATAAAATTACCTTAAATTTAATATCTTAAAACAGCAAACATTTATAATCTCACATGGTTCATGAGAGTCAGGAATCTGGGAGCAACTTAGCTAGTTGTTCTGACTCAGGATCCCTTAGGAGTTTGCACTCAGGCATTTGGCCAGGTCTGCAATTATCTGAATGCTTGACTGGGGCTGTAGGATTCACTTCTAGATTTGCTCATGTGGCATTCAGGCTTCTCTAGAGGGTCACTTAGGACATGGCAGCTGGCTTCTACCTGAGCAAGTGATCCAAGAGAGAGGAAGAGAGCAACCAAGATAGAAGCTGCAATGTCTTTTATAATATAGCCTCAGAAGTGGCATGCCATCACTTCTGCCTTATTCCATTGATCACATAGACCAACCCTCCACAGTGTGGAGGGAACAACACAATGATATGAATAACTGGAGACAGGGATCATTGTAGGCTGTCTTGAAGGATGGCTACCGCAACAAGTAAATGAATATACATGCAATGAAATACTGCTCAGAAATAAATAGGAATGAACTACAAATACAATGTGGATGAATCTCAAAAACACTGAGCAAAAGAATCCAGACATAGATGAGTATATATTATATGATTCCATACTTATATTAAACTCTAGAAAAAAAATTTTCTAATGTATGACTTCAGAAAGCATATCAAACAACAAAGCAGAAATCATTTTCTCTTCCCTACCTCAGCTCATGTGAGGGGCCTGCAGTGGGAAAGGGACAAATTCTATTTTCTTTCATTCCTCTTTTTTCTTCCTCCTTTGATTTTAGGGTCCTCTCTCTGATGCTATTGGGTACTCTGATGCTGCTTCTCTGGCTAACATTGACCCCGTAGGGGCAGAGTAGTAACCAAAAGGCACAAACCTGGCTGCTTCCTGTAATATCATGACCCACAGGAAACTGATGAGTCCTTGCCATGCCAAATAGTGACACTATGTAGTCTGCCTCAGTACTTCTCCGTCCATCCTTCCTTCTATCCCCAGTTGTACTTTTTCCTCCTCAGACAAGCACATCAACATGTTTGATGCATCTAAGTAGGTACCAAATAAAAGAATGAGATGCCAATCTCCTTTTCTTATACTCACACCCAATCTTTAGGATTAAGACTCTAGGATTTAGGGTTACATTCTCTTTGAAACCCCTCTCACGTAGCTTAGACAAAGGGTACTCTCCGTGCATGAATAGATACTCCCCATGACATTGACATTTCTTCTACCAGTCTTAGCATCACCCTCACACCAGCTTCAAACCAAAAAAGGCATGTGTGGAGTTGGACTGGCAGACAGTAATACCCTTTCTGGACCTCTTAGTAAGCTCCCTTTATTATGTGGCTCACTTAGCTCTTCTTTGTCTTCAGCTGTGGGCCCTGGTCATCAATTCTGGAACAACTAGAAAAACCCATCCATCATAGTATTAAAACTACTTTAAACGTAACATCTAAAATTGGAGAGAGAACAATAAAACTGTTTTACATTCGATAAAAGAACAGTGATAGAGTAAAGCTACAAAGACTCCTGAGTTGTTAATGAACAAGGGAAAAATCAGTAGCAAGTGTTAAAGTAGCCTGAGTGCTAGAGAAGCTATTTGTGGAAAGTAAACATAATAGGCATTTATCCTTCTTACTAAGCAGTTTAAATTCTTGATAATGAGATCAGCCTTTGAGAGCATTCAAGTATCCATTTGTTCACCACACATTTATAATGCCAGTTCCCTTTTGCTTGACTGAGCAGACGTTCCTCAGAGAACACGTTTATGTTAGGCTCTGCTGGAGAACCCCTTTAATGTTGCACTTGACAGTGCCTACTTTCTCCTATATTTGCTGTATACACAAGTGTCACCCTCTTAGCTGTCTTGTATGCCATTATCTCCTGATAGTGGCTACTATTTCGATTATAGAAGGTAAAAAGCTTTTGTCTAGTTATTATATTTAAAAGTTGACAGAATAGAAGATTACAGTTCAGTAAGTGTTTAATGATTCAGCAGCCCTTATTGACTGAGTCAGATAAAAATGTTAATCTCTTTTTAATTATCCTATCTCCCTTCAAGTCCAGATTTTTATATATTAAATAGTCAATATATATACTTCTTCCTCTAAACTGCTACAAACA
>NW_006443138.1:29624919-29665658 GCF_000325575.1 Pteropus alecto
CTGCTGATGGTATCCAGATTTATTTGAAAGGAACTAGATGTAAAACATTTTCCATGTACTGTCTTCACCTCTGGAATTGCCTTCTACTTCCCCAGCTTAATCTTTACTTTAATCTTCAAGATTCATCTTTGTAGTTTGGAATTTTCCACCCATCAAATCAGTTGTTTTCCTTATCATTAGCAAAGCATTTCTGTGCTTTTCTTTTATTCACACATTCATCCTCCTTTGGGCATAAGTTGAAACGTGAGAAGGTTGAAGGAAAGAAAAAGAGAAACTTCACTGGCACTACACTTGTTAGTTTTATTTATTCTAAGCCAGATTATTCTCATTGGTATGGCTGTTTCTTCAAATATAGGAATTCCCATTCTGTAAGTGTTGGTGTCTTGTGAATGAAGCAGTATTTGAATGAAGCAGTAGAAATAGCACTGAGTGTCAGGAGACCTGCGCTCTACCTCCAACTCTGTTGATAACTAAGTGTATGATTTTGAGCAGCGCTAACACCATTGACTAATATACATCACTTCACAATTTACAGTTTACAAAGTGCTATTCAAATCCTTTATAGCAGGGGGTCCCTAACCCCTGGGCCATGGACTTGTACTGGTCTGTAGCCTGTTAGGAACCAGGCTGCACAGCCGGAGGTGAGAAGCTGGTAAGCGAGCAAAGCTTCATCTGTATTTGCAGCTGCTCCCCAACACTAGCATCACCACCTCAGCTCTACCTCAGATCATCAGGCATTAGATTTTTATAGGAGCATCGGTCCCTGGTGCCAAAAAGGTTGGGGACCACTGCCTTATAGCACCTAACCCAAGGGCTGTATGGACCAGGCAGATACCATTTAAAAAAAAAAAAAAAAACGGAGGTAAGCGAAGTGTAAATAGGAGAGAGAGGAGAGAACTGTAATGAAGTAGGGGCCACAAGCTTTGTCTAAAGAGGCAGCCACTTTTAATTTCAGCTTGCTGTGACTATGCAAGATGTGAGCCCTGTGTTATCCAAGTACCTATTTTCTCCCCCAGAGAATTCAGATTTTCATATAAATCTCTTTTTTTAGGAGTACAACAAATGATTAATATATGTATATATTATGAAATGATTTCCATAATAGGTTACCATCCATCACTGCACATAGTTAATATTTTTTTTCTTGTGAGGAGAACTTTTAAGATCTATTCTCAGCAACTTTCAGATACCAAATACAGTATTACTAACTATAGTCACCATGCTATATATCGCATCCCCAGGACTTATTTATCTTGTAACTGAAAGGTTGTACTTTTTGACACCCTTTACCTATAAATCTCTTTTATAATGATTTTATAAATGATATGAGTGTTGGCAAATAACTTCTTGTTTTTGTTTATTTTTTTATAAACCAGGCCACAGCTGCCTAACTTTCCTTCTCTGGGTTTTATCTTCCTCATCTATAATACTGGATGGATAGATAATATGAATTTTAAAGTCTAAAGATTTTTATTACCTATAGCTATATTATCTGCTAATTGCTTACATTAGGGATAATTTTAAAGGAGGCAATTATAAAATATAAGAAAACACATATATAAGGATCATTTAAATCTGTATATAAAAATTTGCTTTTTCTTTGCCAGTAATAAATATTTCATTTTGAAATTGAAAAAGAAAAAATCTTGGTTACTCACTATCCCCTTAAAACTCTTTTTGTATCCTACAAAGAAACAGATTATATTTTGATAAGTTCTGCTTGCTTGGAGTTAAGGGAAATCCAGAGGCTGGGAGATGTGAGGAAATCTGGATTCCTCCCAGTCTCCTTTCTTCCATCTGTTCCATCTTTTTTGTCATCAATTCCAGATGTAGGAAAATTCTTCACAAAATTTGATAAGACTCTTTCTTCCCTTCTTTTCTAGCATCAAATCTAACTTGCCCTTCCTATTGTCAGACTGCTGCCTTTTATGATGCCACAGGGAATTTATAAATCTTCTGAGTTTCCTGATCTCCCTTGAATTGTCTCAATGCAAATAAATCAACCTGGGTTTCCTGTTCCTATGCTTGTGCCCCTCCTATTCCTGCTTCTTCTGTGTCTGTCAGGTGGCATGATATATTACTGTGTTTCCTGTGCTCACTGACCCTGGTCTGAGGATGTCATTAAGCATAAATGTAGAAAGATTGGTTTCAGAGTGGTTCCCCTGTCCCCCACTAAACTTCTCTTGGTGGGAATCAGTCAGACCAATATATTCCACAGAATATATTCCTCCTGCTTCTTTTGGTCTCTTTTGAACTAATGCAGATACTTATTAAAAGCAAATTGGAATTAAAGGACATTTGCATTCAAGGGCAAGGGGAGCAATATCAAATAAACTACAGCATTAGCTGTCATTGGATGCCCCTACATGGGTAATTTACATGACCAAATTAAATCATCTACTACTACATGGCTTTTTAGAAAACAGTATTTATGCCATTAGTCATCTCACAGATAATAATGTCTAACATTTATTGAGCTAAGCCGTGTTTTGAGTGCTTTACTTGAATTAACTCATTTAATCTTCACAGTAACCCTTTGAAGTACAGTTATCCTCATTTTACAGAGGAAATGCTGAAAGAGTTAAGTGATTTTCCCGAAGTCACTCAGCTAGTAAGTTACTGAGCTAGGATTCAGACCAAATCATATCACTCTAGTACTGACACTGCTAATCACTACCAAAATGTGTTGCCGTCATTATTTGCTTTTGGTTAGAGATTTCAGTAGCCTTCAGCCATATTATTAATGACTTCGTAATTCTCTCATGATAAACAGTACTTTAATCAACTCTTATTTCAATTACAGTGAAAATATATAAATTATCGTAAAAGATTACTCTCAATTTTTAAAAATTAATTTATAATCTTGACAGGTCAAATCTCTTCCTTATATCAAAAGATGTCTTCTCATTTCAACAATTATCTTAGAAATTGTTGATGGATTAATGAACAGCTATAGGTCAGAGAGTTCTGATTCAGAACTCAGTATCTAAAATCAGATAGGCTGATTTTGAAGCAGCCAAGTTTGAAAATCTATTTGCTACTAAATTACCTTCACAAATAATTCTGGTGTTAAAGTACTGCCACTGTCAGAGAGAGAGAGAGAGAGAGGGAGAGGGAAGGAGAGAGAGAGGGAGAGAGAAATGGAAATCTGGCCCCAGTATGTTACACAGCATTTATTAAGATACTTTTTGGACACCAGAATTTTTTTAATTTTAAAAATCAATAAATTTGCATTCTCAAGAAGAGCTCATAAATATGAGAGATTGAAAAGCTCCTAGAAACTATTGACTGTCAAAGAATGAACATCTTTTATACCTGAAGTTCAAGAGTTTTTTCCATTGGTATTTCAAATGTTTTTTAAAATATAAGAACTTAATAAACTAAATAAATTGTTGAGCTTTAGTACTAAAACAGTATTTTTGGTAGTTAGTTTTCAAGGTAGAGAACGCTTAAAGTTTATGGCATTGCCAGTCATGTTCTTGAATGGGGCATTTTTAATTAGATATGATGTTTTTCCTGGATTTTTATAAAATTGCAAGCTACTAATGGTCAAATCTAGAATAATAGGATCTCTGAAAACAATTTTGAACATACACTTTTCAGGCCACCCTAGCTTTTAACTAGCCAATTCATCAAATATATAAAGAGATTGAATTGGTATTACTGTGTTTAAATACTTATGCATTCTTTGCAAATGTACCCAAATTGCAGACCTGAAACCAATAATACCAAGCTATCTATTAAGGCTGACATTAAACACTTGTAAGAGCCTACTTGACTCTTCACTGGCCTAAATTCATCGGCCTAAATCCAGTGAAAATACACTATCTTCACACCATCTTCACCAGTAATAGATTTTATCTCAAGAAACCACTTTCTTTGCTTATCCATAAGCAGCGACTCTTCATCTAAAGTTTTATCATGAGATTGTAGCAATTAGTCAGATCTTCAGACTCCACTTGACATTCTAGTTCTCTTGCTATTTCTACCACATCTGCAGTTACTTCTTCCACTGAAGTTTTGAACCCCTCTCAGACATCCATAAGAGATGGAATCAGCTTCTTCTAAACTCCTGTTAATGTTGATATTTTTATTTCTTCCCATGAATCATGAATATTCTTAATTATATCTAGATTGATGAATCCTTTCAGGAGATCCTTTTCAATTTACTTTGCCCAGATTCATCAGAGAAATCACCATCTATGGCAACTATAGTCTCACAAAATATTGTTTCTTAATAATAAGACATGAAAGTCGAAATTGCTCCTTGATCCATGAGCTGCAGAATGGATATTGTGTTAACAAGCTTGGAAATGTTAATCTCTGTAGAGCTCTTGGGTAACCGAGTGCTATTTCAAAGAGCAGTAATATTTTGAAGGGAATCTTCTTTTCTGAGCAGTAGGTCTCAACAATGGGCTTAAAATATTAGTGAGCTATGTTTTAAACAAATATACTGTCATCTAGGCTTTGTGGTTCCATTGATAGAGCACAGGGAAAGTAGATTTAGCATAATTCTTAAGAAACCTAGGATTTTCAGAATGATCATGAGCATTGATTTCAACTTAAAGTCACAAGTTGTATTAGCCCCTGAAAAGAGAGTCAGCCTGTCCTTTTAAGCTTTGAAGCTAGGCATTGACTTCTCCTAGCCATGAAAGTCCTAGATAGCATCCTCTTCCAGCATAAGGCTGTTTTATCTACGTTGAAAATCTGTTGTTTAGTGTAGCCATCTTTATTAATTATCTTAATTAAATTTCTGGATTGCTGCAGCTTCTATATTAGCACTGGCTGTTTTACCCTGTACTTTTATGTTACGGTAATGGTTTCTTTCCTTAAACCTCACGAACAAACCTCTGCTAGCTTCAGATTTTTTTTCTACAGCTTCCTCACTTCTCTCAGCCTTCATAGAATTGAAGAGAATTAGGGCCTTGCTCTGAATTAAGGCTTTGGCTGAAGGGAACGTTGTGACTGGTTTGATCGTCTATCCAGACGACAAAAACTTTCTTCATATCAGTAATAAGGCTGTTTTGCTTTCTTATCATTTATGTGTTCACTGGAATAGCACTTTTCTTCAAGAACTTTTTCCTTTGCTTTCATTCACAACTTGGCTAATTGTTTGGCACAAGAGGCCTAGCTTTGGGCCTATCAAAGCTTTTGACATACCTTCCGCACTCAATTTAATGATTTCTAGTTTTACATTTAAGTTGAGAACATGAGACTTCACTTGAACACTTAAAGGCCATAGTAGGGTTATTAATTAGTATAATTCCAATATTGTTGTGTCTCAGAGAATAGGGAGGCCCAAGGAGAGGGAGAGATGGGGGAACCGCCAGCGGGTAGGGGTCAAAACACACACATTTATTGATTAAGTTCACGCTGTTATATGGGCACAGTTCCGGGCTCCTAAAACAGTTACACAGAATTACCAAAATGTAACAGAGAGACATGAAGTGAGCAAATGCTGTTGGAAAAATGTCACAGATAGACTCATTTGACACAGGGTTGCCATCAAACCTTCAATTTGTAAGAAATGCAATATGTTAAAGCACAATGAAGCGAAGTATAATAAAACAAGGAATGCATATAACAAATATAAACATTTATGCACCCACTGACAGATCATCAAAATATATTATGCAAAATCTGACAGAATCGAAGGGAGAAATAGACAGATCTTCAATAATAATTGGAGATTTCAAAATTCCACTTACAATAACAGACAGAACAACCAGACAGAAGATAAGTAAGGAAATAGAGGATTCAAACAACACAGCAAACCGCATAGATCTAACAAATATATACAGAACACTGTACCCAACAACAGTATACAGATTTTTCTCTTGTGTACATGGGACATTTTCTAGGATAGACCACAAATTAAATCTCAACGGATTTTAAAAGATAGATATCATACAAAGTATTTTCTCTTATCACAACAGGGTGAAGTTAGAAATTAATAACAAAAGTAAAACTGGAAAATTTACAAAATTATAGAAATTAAATAATACACATTTAAACAACTCAAAGAAAAAAATCACAAGGGAAATTAGAAAATACTTATAGATGAATGAAAATGAAAACACAACATATCAAAACTGTGAGACACAGTGAAAGCAGTGCTAAGGAGGAAATTTGTAGCTATAAACTGCTGCTTACATTAAAAAACAAAAACGATCTCAAATCAACATCCTAACTTTACACCTTATGAAATTACAAGAAGAAAAACAACAACTCAAAACAGCAAAAGAAAAGAAATAATAAAGATTAGAGCAGAGATAAACAAAATAGAGAATAGAAAAACAGTAGAGAAAACTAATGAAACCATAAGTTGATTATTTGTAAAAGTCAACAAAATTGGTAAACCTTTAGCTAGATGGACTAAGAAATAGAGAAATCTCAAATTACTAAAATCAGAAATAAAATGGAGACATTACTACTGATCGTACAGATAAAGAAGATCATAAGAGAGTGCTATGAGCAATCATACACTAGAAAATTCAAATAACTTAGATAAAATGGACAAATTCCTGGAAACACAAACCCTACTACCAAGATTCTATTATGAAGAATATCTTAGTAGACCTATAATAACTAGTAAGGAAATTGAATTAGTAGTCAAAAATCTCCCAACAAAGAAAAGCCCTGGACCTGATGGCCTCTCTCTTGAATTATACCAAATATTTGAAGAACTAATACCTTTCTTTCTCAAGCTTTTCCAAAAATTGAAGACAAGAGAGTACTTCCTAACTCATTCTGTGGGGCCAGCATTACCCTGATACTAAAGCCAAAGACATTATCAGAAAAGAAAACTACAGATCAATATCCCTTATGAACATTGATGCAAAAGTCCTTAGCAAATGCTAGCATACAAAATTCAGCAGCATATTAAAAGGATTATATACCATGACCAAGAGGGATTTATTCTTGGAATGAATATACGAAAATTAAGCAGTGTAATACACCATATCAACAGATGAAGGAAAAAAACACATGCTCATCTTAATTGATGAAGAACAGGTATTTGACAAAATGCGACACCCTTTCATGAGAAAAAGAAAAAGAAAAAAAAAAACACTCAACGAACTAAGGATAGAAGGAAACTACTTCCACATAATAAAAGCCATATATGAAAAACCCACAGCAAACATCATATGCAATGACGAAAGATTGAAATGAAAGCTTTTCCTTACCAATCAGGAATGAGTCAAGAGTTCCTCTTTCACCACTTCTTTTCAACACAGTCCTAGAGTTCAACTGGAGCAATTAGGCAAGAAAAAGAAAGAAGATATTCATATTTGGAATGGAAGAAGTAAAACAATCTCTTTCTAGATGATATGATCTTATATGTAGACAAACCCAAAGACTCCACCAAAAAGAAAAAAAAAGCTGTTAGAACTAATACATGATTTCGGCAAAGTAGCAGGGTGCAAAGACAACATACAAAAATCAGATGCATTTCTATGACAAACAGTGAACAATCTGAAAGGGAAATTACAAAAACAATGTCATTTATAATAGCATCAAAAAGAATAAAACATTTAGGAATTAACTTAACCAAGGAGGTCAAAGACTTGTGCTATGATAGCTAGCTACAAAACACTGCTGAAGTAATTAAAGAAGTCATAAATAAGTGGAAACACATCCTATGTACGTGGATTTGAAGACTTAACATTGTTAAATGTCAGTACTACGCAAAGTGATCTACAGATTCAGTGCAATTCCACATAAAACCCAATGATGCTTTTTGCAGAAAAAGAAAAACCCATCCTAAAACTTGAGGGACCCCAAATAACCAAAACAATCTTGAAAAAGAGCAAAACTGGAAGAATTACACTTTCTGGTTTCAAAACTTAATACAAAGCTACAGTCATCAAAACAGTGTGCTCTTGGCATAAACACAGATACCAAAGGAATAGAATAGGAGCCCAGAAATAAGCCCTTGCATATATTATCAAATGATTCTTGACAAGGGTTCCAAGACCATTCCATGGGGAAAGGACAGTCTTTTCATAAATGGTGCTGGGAAAACTGGTTATCCACCTGCAAAAGAATGAAAATAGACCTGTTCCTAACACCATATACGAAAATCAATTCAGAATGTAAGACCTAAAAACGATAAAACTCTTAGAAGAAAACAGTACAAAAGCATCACAATACTGGATTTGGCAGTGATTTCTTGGATATGACACCAAAGTCACAACAGGTAACAAAAGAAAAAAAAAAATTTTATGAAAATCTATAAATTTTATGCATCAAAAGACACTATCCATAGAGTGAAAAGGCAACCTACAGAATGTGAGAACATATTTGTGAATTATATCTGATAAAGGATGTATATCCAGAATATATAGAGAACTCCTAAAACTCAAGAACAAAAACCAAACAGCCTAATTCAAAAATGGGCAAATGCACACACCAGAAACACGCCTTACCTGACAGTAATAAAAATAAATAAATGAATGAATGAATGAATACATGAATGAATAAATAAATGAATAAATAAATAAATAAATGGGAAAAGACTTGAATAGACATTTCTTCAAAGATATACAAATGGCCAGTAAGAACATGAGAAGATGCTCAATATCACTAATCATTAGGGAAATGCAAATATGAAAACCACAGTAATAGATCACCTCAGGACCATTAGGATAGCTACTGTTAATAAAACAAAACAACAAGTGAGGATGTAGAGAAATTGGAAACTGGATGCACTGTTAGTGGGAATGTACAATGGTACAACTGCTCTGGGAAACAGTATGGCATTCATCAAAATTAAAAGTAGAATTACTATATGATTCAGCAATTTGGGTGTATACCCAAAATAATTGAAAGCATGCTCTTGAAGAGATATTTGTACATCATGTTCATAGCAATAGCTAAAATGTAGAAACCGTTCTAATGTCCATCAAAGAATGAGTAAAGTAAAATGTGGTATATACATACAATGAAATATTATTCAGCCTTAAAAAAGAAGGAAATTCTGCAATATGCTGCAATGTTGATGAAATTTGAAGACGTTATGGTAAATGAAAACAACCATTCACCAAAAAAGCAAATACTGTATGATTTCACTTAAAGGAGGTACTTACTGTAATCAAAATAATAAAGACAAAGTATAATAGTGGTTGTCAGGGTCTGGGTGGAGAGGAGAATGGAGAGTTATTGTTTGTATAGAGTTTCAGCTTTACAAGATGAAAAGAGTTATAGATATGTATGATGGTGATGGTTTTACAAAAGCGTTAATGTATTTAACACCACTGAACTGTATACTGTAAAATGGTTAAAATGGCCACGTGTGTGTGTGTATCCACAATAAAAAAAGAAAAAAATTTAATTAAAATTTTTAAATATAGGGCAGTTGAGGTGGAGAGAGAGTGTACAGTCTACACTATAATATTTTCTCAAACACCAACTAATCTCAGTGGTTTAACACTTTTTAAAGGTTAATTTCTCAGTTTGCAGAGTTTACTACAAGTCTTGCTGACTATGAGGCAGTTATTCTCATGCACCAATTCAATGATTCAGACCTACTTAAATTTTTATAGCTTATCCCTTTCAGTATGAGGCCTCCTCAGTCACTGTAGCAAAGGAAGACACACAGCTAGAGGGTTTTGTACTGTTTCTTTTACGCTTCGGCCCCAAGGTCACTTCTACCCACAGACTGGCCAGAGTCAATGTCTGGTTCAGATAAGCGCAGGTGGTTTCACTACTAGAGACAAGTAATCCAGAAGAAAGACCATATGTGGAGAGGATGATACATTCTTTGTTTAGTGGAGTTGAATTATAGGTGTCTATAATATCTACCCAAGTAGAGATCTCAAGAAGGCAATTAGACTGATAAGTATTATGCTTCAGGTAAATGTTAAAAACATGAAAAAGAATTAGCTTACTCAAGAGAAAATATAGGCAAGTTTTGTTTACTTTTTACTGTTTTCTGACACATATTAAAATATTAACTTGCCATTCTTTTCATCCTTACGTAATATAACTCAATGAACATGTACCCTTTTTACAGTACACACTATTTACTAATTTCAGAGTTGGCTTTATTGGATACAAACTGCTAGAAGTTTTTTTATGAGATGTCAGGACATTTAAGTTCTTCTTCCCATATTTTGCACGTCTTAAAAATGCTTTAAACATTTATGGCACAATATATCACAGGTAATTGTGATGTTATGTACTTCATAGCCATTTTGCTGTTTTGACATTATAAATTAAAGATATATTCCTGGAAACAAGGAGGATGGGAGATATAAATGTTACAATAATATTTTGAAGTGGTGAAATGAATGCAGGCTAAAAAAAAATCTTAAAATAATTCAGTCTAAATCCTATCAATTTCAGGTTACTTTCTCTTTTTTCCTTTAAAGCAATCTTTCTATATTCAGTCCCTTAGCAAAAATATATAATGCCTTTTTTTAAAATCATTTTAAGTGTCACATTTATTTCTTGAACTAGTCTTCCCTATATTGGGGTAGTAAATTGTACTTCTAAATACCAATAGAGTTTGATTTAAAAATTATTTTGTAAATTATTTTCTTCTAATCATAGTAACAAAACATGCCATGTTATAATTAGTAATTATCTTCTTTTAAAAACCTTAACAGAGATAAGTCATCCTGTTTAGTAATAAATCTGTCCCTTGATATAATTAGAACTGATCCATAGCCAGTAAGTTTCTCTATATTTCTAGGATGGTATAATCTCCAGTAACATAAATTAAGAATTTTTAAAGATCAATTATGCAATAAATAGTAACTCTCCTTTAATATTGATTAATAAGTCAACGAGTTAATAAAATTAATATTTATTATTATCATTAACATAAATGCGAAGGAGCTACATTATGACAGAGAAGGAATTTTTCTTAACCTGAAAACAGGAAGGAAAGTCAGAAGTGCCTGCCTGAACAGAGGAAATCCAGAGGTGTTGTCATGTCTCCTGGAAGTGGAAGTTTAATTACCACTAAAATAAAATGGTGGTCAGACATGAGTTTGAGATGATTAGATGAACCCAGTTATGGATTAACCGTGGTCAAGGGCTACAGAAACTGAGATTGCTGCTGATTTGAGTTGAGGTCACCCTCAGACACACACAGCGCACCATGTTCTAGCCCCGGCGTGATTCACCCAACCTGTCTCAGGAATGGAAAGGAAGTGGAAGAAGGCTTGATGGTGGAAGGAGGAAAGGCCCCAGTGTCTTTAACCAGTCTGCCATCTTTTCTGCCTTTGTGTGTGTGTGTGTGTCTAGAGGTAACGTGTATGGTTGGGTGTAGCATTATATGTATATATAACTTATAGATAGTTTTTAGTTGTACATACTTTTATACTTAGTGAAAGGTATAGGGAAAGTATGTCTTCTCCATCTTCTGGAAACACAAGTTAAAGCTAACATTTATTTTTGAAAGAAGACTTGGGCAAAACCACATTTTCACTTTTGGAGAAACAAAAGGATATGTTCTAGGTTTAGATATCTAAGTAATCATTAGGTTGAATTTTAGTGCTTATATTCAGATCACCCAGTTTTTTTGAAATCATTATTTTAATCACTACCCTGCCTTCCCACCCCAGTCACATATTTATGTTTTAGAAAATGATACCTCTAATAGCAGATGAGTTTTGTTGTCTAGCATCATTAATTGATTCAGCCTCTGATTCCTTTTAAATGGTTCTTAATGGGTATCTATTCCTTATTAGAATCTGTCTATGTCTGATGCTTGTTTATTTCTAGAAATCCAAGTTTTTCAAACACTTGAGTTTATCAGATGATAAGCGAAGTATTTCAACAACCATAAATATATGAGGTCATTTAAGATAACTTTCTATAATTTAAACTTTTTTTATAAAGGCCTGATTTTTATAAATATCAGTTTTCTTTTCTCTCTTTACACAAAAGACTAAATAAAAGTCATTTAGCTCCTTTTCACAAAAAAGAACTTTGGAGAGTGGAGAAGACATCAAGAATGCAGTACTCATTGTATTGTCAATTTTAACAATTTAACCTCATAAAAATTTGTGCAAGCACATATGTAAGGAAACATCCTTTTATGATGAATTCTCAGATAAGTAAGAAAGAGTGGTATTGCAGAGTTTGGCTTTATATCAATTGTTTTCAGTATGAATGGTTTTCAGTAAGAATCTGAATGCTATCATATCCCCTGCGTTCATTTAAAGATACTTCACTGTATAAACACATGAGTGTACAGATTGTAGTGAACTTATATTTTGAGTCAATTCTATTCTTTCCTTATTCACACGCAGACCATGATTTTGGGGGGAGGGAAAAAGACAGAATTTCCTCAAAACTTCTTACTTTAACTTATTTGTTATCTAAAGTGCTTTTTTTTCTGTCTGTTTTAAAGTGCTTAGCATTCTTGAAGATCAACTGTCTGCCTGCTTAGCTATTCCTAAAACAGGAGAAAAGAAAATTTTATAAAAAGCACTAAATAATTTAAGGTTGATTTCTGTATATTTACTAAAGAAAGGTCTTTTATGTGAAGGGAGACTACTATTCTGCTTAGTAGCACTACTTAGGTCGAAGTACATTGTAACTGATACCTATCATTTGTGCCACCGTGCTAGAGAAAATGATTTTTAACTTGTACTTAACACTATATATGATTTTTTTTTAAAGTCTATCTTTTCAGTTACATGTGAAGAAATTTATTTAGAGTCACTTTTCTTTTTCATAGCCTTCTGTATCTTTAAAATTTTAACTATATACTCAGCCACTCATATAGCCTAAACCATAGACAAAACTGTGGTAAATGCTCTCAGATCCTGGTGTTTGTTCACTGATTTCTAGAGTAACAGAAAACATCTGCCTGTATTTTCTTTTTTCCTTAGGTATGATGGGTGACTATCACTGGACCTGGTTAATCTCCCCCTTACATATTCTGGTTGCTTTGCAAAATGTAGGGCTTCTCTTTGAGAACAGGTACAGCTGGCAGAAGTGACCCTAATGACATTAAAGCTGGAATAGGGTTACTTTAGGTTTATTACAAGGATGACAAAATATGTGCTAGAAAGTGAGGCAGTGTTCAGGAACAGAGTCTCAGTCACATTTTGTTTTTGAACAGACTCATTTCAGACATTGCTTTGGGTCAGTATAGTCAATTTGGCCTACAAGATATTTTATTCCTGGAACTTAAGTTTATAACCTAATTTTAGGAATGGCTTTAAAGATCTGGCTCCCACTTTCTCACCCAATGTACTACAGTTACACACCATGGCTGTGCCAGAAAACAGAACAACTCTCAAAAAATGAGGAGTAGACTAGAAATTCTTATAAAAATGTTTTTTTCAGTCTAACAGTGTTGAACATATCGTTATCCTCATGTTAACAGTTGTTTGAAGAGAAAAAGTATAGGCTGCTGTCCTCCAGTGTCGGAAACCAGCCAACCAAGTCAAACCAGGTCCCTGAATGGGGGAGCGGGGACTGAGAAAAAAGAGAAGACAGACAGGGTGCAGGAGGGAGAACAGATCTCACAACTGTCTCTCCGAGTTTATTTCTTATGCTCCTTTTTATACATAATCTGTTCCTTTGTGTATCCCAAGATAACATAATTAAAGTAACATCCTGAAGATCAATGTACAATCGACACTTCCTTTGACACTCCCTTCGACACTCCCTGTTTCTATACTTAATCTTCTTCTTCCTGGAATTCCACAGAACCAGCCTTTTCCCTTTTTTATGCAAGCAGGCCTCCCGAGATAATCCATGCACTCTTTTGAATTTTGGGAGTTTTAGCTCCCTACACTCCAGAATTCAAAGCTAAATCTGCATGGCTTTGTAGGAACCTGTTAGATATACGTGATAATTAGGATTAACTATTAAGATTAATATATTCTTTGTGCCTGATGAGAAGAGATATCTTCAGCTCAGTGAAATCTATTAACTATGTTTGAAAATTCCCCCAGCTATAGTGTGTGTCTCTGTGTTATAGAAGCAAGGAATCCCACACAAGCCATTCTAAGAATTAAGGAATAATAATGAAATAGAAGCAATCAAGCTCCTACATACAAGCAGATAGACAGTCTGGTGTGCATTTGTTGTTGTTGTTGTTGTTTTTTGCTTTCTACCAAGAGGAAAAAAAATAGTTTTGGTAGGAAAAATCAGATGTTCTTTGAGCTTAATGCCATTAATGGTGATGTATCCAAGAATATTCTTGAGATAAGTGAAGAAAATTACATGGAGCTTTAAAAAAATCCACTGAGTACTAAAATAAATGCATAGATATCTATAACCAGAAGTTCTCCTTTTCATACATAGATCCATTATTAGGTGAAGAAATTAAAGAAAAAAAATTTATGAATACTTAAAAATCAGAATCCCTGAATTCTGAAGTTCTTTTTGAAACTAATAAAAGTAACAGCAATTATGCTTTTATTTGGGATAAAACTCTGTAGTTAGTTAAAATGCCTATTTCTTTCCTTTTGGCTGAGAACACTGTGGTAATGTTGGATTTTTCATAGGCATGAGAAATTCTGTTTGGTATTTATATCTATTTTTTCTTAAAGAAAAAATATATTATTTAAGAAAGGTAATTTGATAGAAAAACCTTTCAAAATATGAAGCTCAAAAAAAATAAGAATTTATAGTCTGAAATAGTAGAAAAGGTGGGAACTACTAATGTATTTTCACTTTGTGAAAACCATGAAATAGATCCTTGAATCCATCAGACATATATTAAGGATCTTATATATGCTGGCAATTTTGTTAGAAACTGGGTTGATACAAAGGTGAATGAGTCTGTCCCACTCTCATAAACTCAACAATATATTGGAAGAAAAGATATACAAACAGATTATTAGAATCTGGCAGAGGTTCCAGATAACACTGAAATACTTTTGTTCCAAACCTAAAGATGCTTGATAAGCTATTACCACCTGAAAATTTGTGATGCTTCATTGAGCGAGGAAAATCTTCAGGTGTCTGAAGCAAAGAAGAGGTCGAAAGGCAGAGATGAAGTGTTCTGAACTAATGCAGCAGCAGCCCTGGGGAGTTATGACTAATTATGACCCAGTTGTGACTAGAAGCTTGGGTTTTAATGCTTACACGGGGAAAAGAGGTGCGATATTAGGATTGCTTAAGGTGGGAGTTGGAACTGAACCTCTGCTGTAGAGTAGGACAGTCAGAAGAGTGTAATACAATGAAAAGCAAGATTAATTCAGTCAAACCTTTACCACTGATAGATGACAAAGAAGCCTCTCTCTGCCATGATTCTGGAAAGGAACCCAAAGTCCCCTTTAAGATGCCAAAATTCTGAAGCCTGTACATCCTGCAGATTTAGAGTACAGATTTAGACCCCCTCTTGGTGTAGGAGGTTCCTACCTAAAATATTAGTATAAAAATTTATCCCAGACTTACATACTCCTTTAGAGCCTAGCAGAAGCAATCACAATATCACTGGTGGGATTCTTCAACAACGCAAACTTCACAATGTCCCTATAGAATAAAGATAGGTGCCTCTTAAGATGTGCTCACAATTGGTGCACCATGAGAGAAATGTAAAAACAAACAAACAAAAAAATAGCAAGATTACCTGTCTAAAGACTTGAGGACATAAAAGAACAATAATTTTAAAACATAAAGCATAAGGATCATAATGAAAGAACAGTGGATGCAATATAGTGTAGTAGTTAAGAGAATGAGGTCTAAAAATTAAGACGAATGTTGAACTACAGAAAAGAAATTGCAACTAATGTCTCAAAAAGCTAATATCCCTAATGAAAAGCATGCCTAAAAATTAAGAAGAAAATAACAATTTCATGGGGAAGGTGAGTGATGGTCAAAGTTATCACTAGAAGATCGTAGAGAAGAAATGTAGATGGTCTTTAAACATATTGAAAGATGCTCAGCTTCACTCATACTAAGATAAAGGCAAACTGAGGTGCCGTTTGGCCAAAATCAAGAGTTTAACATCATACTCTGTAGAAGTCTGTGCAGATCAGGTTCTTTTAATACTCTACTGGTGGGAATGCAAAATGTATTCCTCTTATAGAGGGAATTTGGCAATATCTATTCAAATTACTTATTTCTCCTTTTACTTTTTAACCCAGAAGTTGTCCCAAAGATGTATCTTCAATAATACAAAATAATATATATGCAAGGTAATTCAATATTTGCTATTGTAGCATTTGTTACAGTATTTATAATAGCAATAGATGAGAAATAACCCAAATGTCCAACAGTGGGATATTGGTTGAGTCGAGTATAGTATATCTAACAGAGTGGAGTACTCTGTTAGAAAGGAATATAGAAAGGAATAAGAAAACTTTCTATTGATATGGAGTGATTTCTAGAATTTATCATTAAATGAAAAAGCAAGATGCAGAATAGTGTATTTAATATATACTTTACATAAGAAAAACAGATAAATACATAAATGTTTGTGAGAGTGTATGTCTGCTTACAATTGCATAAAGAAAAATTTAAAGATAAATCAAAAATTTACCCAAAAATTACATATAAAAAGAGAAAGGGAAATAGAGGAGACAGGGATGGAATCAAGTCTTCTCTGAATGTATATAGTTGTATAGTTTTGACTCAAGAATCATATGAATGTTTTACATAATCAGATAAAATTAGATCAGAAAAGGGGAAGCAATTGTTGAAATTTAAAAACAAATAAAAAGAAATGAATCTAATAATATATTAGATTAATTGTTGACATAGCCACATAGAGAAAGAAGTATTTCAGCCAGCTTTATATAATACAGATTTTTCTGTGTACATCCTCAGTACTCCAATGAGAAAGAAAAAAATGCCAAGAAATTTTAAAGTTCATTCTTATAGTAAGCATATTGATAGTAACTATATTGGTGTTGATATTTTCAAAGAATTATTTGAAAGGAAATAACAAGTAATTATTATTGTTAGGAACGAAGATTTTTTCAGCATGAGAAAAAAAAGATATAAAGTATAAAATCAAAGAAATTAAGTAAAAATTTATTCTTGAAGATTAAGATCTAAAATCTGAAATCTGAATTGAAATTACTACTAATTCATGATTTTCTCCCTCTTAAAAAAAAAAAAAAGTATTTCTTACCGAAACAGCCTAGAAGCAGTAATAATCTAGCAGCCATGAATATCCGATACCTACATTGTGGCTTTCCACTGAATTGAAGAAGTTCTTTGGAAAAATGGCTGATTCCAGATCTGGGGCAAGTAATGTACAAGATGAACTTAGCACATCTTTGCCAGGACGCAAGAATAATGGAGGTCATGCCAAAAGGACACAGAAACCCTGATATCATATAAAAAGCCCTCAGGGTGATTATTCCTTCTGCATTTATTAACAGAAATTATTTTGTAGTTAACTTACCTTCATCTACTGGAGCCAATTTGTTACCTTGAAATTTCATTCATAAGAAGGCAGAAAAAAATTGTGTATGGTGCGGGGAGGGGGGGAAGAGAGTGTATGTGTGTGTGAGATGCTCTAGCAAACTTCAGTGATAACAAATTAGTTTTGTTTTCTTTTCTCCTACTTCTTTTCAAAGCAAAATCATTACTCACATGACCATACATTACTTTATTTTTTATTTACTTAAGTACCTTTTAAAGGTATAATTTATTTACCATATCACCCACCCATTTAAAGTATACAAAACATGGTTTTTAGTAAATACAGGGATATATAAACAATATAAACATCACCACAATTTCTTAATTTTTCAGGATCTTTTTTTCTTTAGTATCATTCAGTCTTGTAGATTATTATATATTCAGTATGATTTTTAATTGTGATATCTTTGACCCAAGATTATGTAAGTTTAATGTACACAACATTGATTATACTTATATTGTAATATAAATATTGAAAGCATTATTGATTTCGATGCTCAAATTCTTCATATTTAGTTATTCTCTTTTTTTCCCATGCCTAGCAACTACTAAGCTACTTTCTGTCTACAGATTTGCCTATTCTGGGCATTTCATAGAAATAGAATTATATAATGTGTACCTTTTTGTGTGCCTTATTTTACTTGGCATAGTATTTTCAGTCGTCATTCATGTTTATAGCATATATAAGTACTTCATTTCTTTTAACAGGTGAATAATATTCATCATAAACTATATTTCATTTATTCCTTTATAAGTTATTGAATATTTGGGCTGTTCTTTTTTTACCAAATAAGTAATGCTGCTGTGAATATTTGTGTACAGTTTTTTATATGGAAATATGTTTTCAGTTATCTTGGGTCTATACCTAGGAATGGAATTGCTAGGTCAGTATGTAACTCCATACTTAACCTTTTGAGGAACGGCCAAACTGTTTTCCAAAGAGCTGCACCACTTTAGAATCTCACTAGCATTACGTAAGCGTTCCTCTATGTTTTCACCAACACATGTTATTGTCTTATTGTAGCCATCCTAATGGATGTGATGTGGTATCTCATCATGGTTTTGGTTGCATTTCCCTAATAGCTAATGATGTTGAATGTACTTTCATGTGCATATTGCTTATTTGCATTTCTTCGGAGAAATGTCGATTCAGATCCTTTACCCACTTTTTAATTGCGTCGTTTTTTTCTTATTGAGTTATAAGAGTTCTGGCTACAAGTTTTTTTATCAGATATATGATTTGTAAATATTTTCTCCCATTCTGTGGATTGTTTTTTTTTACTTTCTTGATAGTATAGTTTGTAGCATAAAGTTTTTGTTTTTGTTTTTTAATTTTGGTGGAGTCTAATTTACTTGGCTTTTTCTTTTGCCACTTAGGCTATTTTGATGTCATATCGCCAAAATCATTGCCTAACTCAAGAACATGAATATTTACTGCTATGTTTTCTTATAAGAGTTTTATAGTTTTAGCTCTTACATTTAGATCTCTCAATGCTGAGTTCATTCTTTTATGTTGTGAGATAGAGGGCCATATCATTTTTATGTATGTGGGTGTCCATTTGTCCCCACACCATTTATAGGGAAAAAGTATTCTTTCTCCATTAAATTGTCTTGTACTCATGTCAAAAATTGATTGACTACAAAAGTTAAAGTTTGTTTCTAGATTTGCAGTTATGTGCCATTGATCTATTTTTCTATCCTTATGCCGATATCATGCTGTCTTGATTACTGAAAGCTTTGTAGTAACTTTTAAAATCAAGATGTATGAGTCCTCCAATTATGTTCGCCATTTCAAGGTTGTTCGGGCTACTTTTATATTATTTCTTACAACTGCATTTGAATCTCCTGTTCCCTCAAAATTAAAAGTGTTTTTTCCTAAAAAAGGAAAAAATAATCCAGCAAGTGAAGAGAAGGATAGGAAATATGAGAGATTAAGACATGTAAGGTAGACTGAAAAGGTACAACATTCATCTGATATGATTTTAAGAAAGATTATAAAGAAAATTAAAAAGACAATATTAAAATAAATAAAAACATATTTCCAGAATTGATAAAATGAAACTACGAACTGAAAAGCAAAAGTCTTGAGCGCAAGGTCAGTATAACACATAGAAACTGTGGAACGTCAAAGAAAGACATGTTACAAGCAACCAGAGAGAAGAGATAGATTACCTACAAAGATACAAGAATTTGACAGTAAATTCAATAAAAGGCATAAGAGAGTGAGATGATAAATATCTTCAAAGGGTTGAGTAAAATAACTGCAAATCTAAAATTCTGCACTCACAAGTATGAACAAAATATTTTCAGACAAACAGAGTTTATCATTTATGTTCACTTATTCAAAATGAACTCCTGGAGTAAGACAGAAATTAGGTGAGATGCCAGAAGCAGTGCTGGTGGGTGGGAAGAACAAATATATAGGCAAATCTAAATAAGCATTGAGCATAAACATTAATTTAATAACTGACAAAATTTGTGAGGGATTAAAAACAGTGATTAAAAACAATAAATAGTAAGTGGGACCAGTCCTAATATTATATAAAGTCTCTGTATTATAAAGGAAGGAGAATAAATATCTGATAACTTTGGACTTGTCAACTTATACATGCAAAATATTACGTGTAAGTAATCATGTAATAGAAATAGAAGATAAAACTTCAAGATAGGGAAAAGGTTGAATAAAAATTTTGTTGATCCATTTACCAGAAGTCAGGACGGGAAGTGGTAGGGAAAATCCATATAGTTTACCAAAAATAATATTAGAAATAAATCTAAATATATCAGTAATACATTAAATAAAAATCGGTTAAATTTTATTGAAGACAAATGGAAAAATACAAAATCCAGCTATAGGCTATTTTAAAGTTCAGCCAATATTCTATAAAATGTAAATTCCATAAGGGCAGGGACTAGTTCATTTATCAAAGTTCCTAGAGCAATGTCAGACACTTAATATTTGTAGAATGAATGAATATGCTATTTTTGAGAAACATACCTAAAATGAAATGATACAGAATGAAAATAAAATGGTTTTTAGAAAGATTTGCTGGGCAGACATAACCAAAAGGAAGCCAATAGAGCACTATCACTATTGCAAAATAGACTTTAAAGCAGAAAAGCAATGTTAGGTATAAAAATATTAATTATATAATTACAAAAGGAATCATTTACCTGAAAGATATAACATACTTGAAGCTCTATGGACCCAAGAATATAACCTAAAAAGAGAAATTCACAAGTTCACAATTATATTGAGAAATTTAACAGATCAAGCATATGGAAAAAACAAAAAAACAAAAGGATATAAGAGACACAATTAACAATCTATTTATGGGTACATATAGAACCATGTACCCAATAATTAGAAAATATACATTCTTTGGAAGCATACATGAAACATTTATAAAAAGTGATGCTATGCTAAATCATAGAACAAGTGTAACAAATGACTGAATTTATACTATTCTGACCAAGTTCTTTGGATATAATGTAGTAAAATTAGAAATCAATAAAAACAATATACCAACTTAATTCCATACATTTGGAAAATTTTTAAAGCTCATTTTTAAATAATTCATAAGTCAAAGTATAAATCCTAAGGGAAACTGAAAAAACATTTAGAATAACAGTGAAAACAATACATGTCAAAATTTGTGGGATATTGCTAAAGCAGATCTTCAGGGAAATTTTTTACCCTGAATGCAGATTAGGAGATTAAAAATTAATGTGCTAAGCATCACTCAAGAAATTAGAAAAAGAACATCAGAGTAAACCACCCCTCCAAAAAAAAAGGGAGAAATCAAAGCAGAAATTAATGAAACAAAACAAAACCATAGAGAAGATTAACAAATCAAAAACTGGTTCTTGGAGACTTACAATTGGATATGAAAGATAGGGAGACAGATTGTTTAAGAAAAAAGATACCAGATATAGATAAACAGTATTTGGAAAAGAAAAAGGAGAAGACACAAATACTGCCACAAAAGGTACATAATTTAAAAGTATCTTTTAAAATCATAAAAAAATAGAGTGGACTTTGTGCCAATTATGTACCTTACCAAACCTGAGTAGTCCTTAAAACCAACAAATTGTCAGTTTAAAATTTTCCTACCAGTAGGTACAAAGCCTAGTTGTTTTTAGAGATAAGTTCCACCAAAATTAAAACAGCAACTAATTCCTACCTTATAACAATTGTCCCAAGAAAAGCAATAAAAGGAAAGTTTTTTGACTCATTTCATGACATTAGCATAATTTTGATATTAAATGTGGATTTAATACAAAAAATTAGAGGCCAGTGTTACCTAAGAATATAGATACAAAAATTCTAAATAAAATATTTGCAAATTCAGCAATGTATAAAAATATTTCCCTATTACTAAGTACAATTTATCTTAAGCATTCAGGAATGGTTTAACATTTAGATTTAAAGTAAAGGAGAAAAATAGAATAATATAATCTCAATATATTACAAAAAACAAAAGCTGTGAGAAAATGAGGCTGGAGTGGTAGGATATGGTCTGATAGTGAAAGGCTTTGATATGTTGTTCGTTGTGAAGGTTGGACTCTGGTGGCTGCCAGCTGCCAGTGGACAGATTTTTTTTTTTTTTAAAGCAGGATAGCATCAGGATCAAATTTTCTATTGGAAGATAACTGACATCAATTTAGAGAAGCAGATAAAGCAGTGCGGTTAATTACAGAGAAAATCCTTGGAAACAGAATCAGTGGGGTTCTGTGGCTAGACTGGATGTAGATATTAGTGGAAAAGGAGAAGTCAAGAATGATACTGAGATTTTTAGATTGAGCAACTTGGTAAAAATGACTACATTCATGGAGATAAGAAATACCTGATGGACCCTAACTGTAAACTCAACCTATACATAACCTTAAACCTAACCCTAATCCTAACCCTATACCTAACCTCAAACCTAACCCTACACTTCATGGTAACCTCAACTCTATTCCTAACTTCAAAACTAACCCTAACCATAACCACAACCCTAAAAGTAATTTCAACCCTAATCCTAAGCCTAAACTTAAGCCTAAATATAATAGTAACCTTAACCCTAACCCTAACCTAACCTCAACCTTAACTCCTACCCTAACCTAAAACTATACCTAACATCAACTTTAACATTAACACTAACCTAACACCCTAGCATAGCCCTAATGCTTACCCTCACCCTTATACCTAACTTCAAACCTAACCTCAACCCTAACTGTAACTGTAACCCTAATTCTATACCTAAAAAAAAAAAAAATCTGTACCTAGAATGGCGAGAAGACCTGGGGAAGGAAAGGGGAGCTTACAGTGCTTTATGCATGGTGACATATTTGTTTTTCTTCATTATGAAGATGTGACACTGTTTGGAAGAATGACTTTTGATTCATAAAGAGTCTCACAAACTATTTCTATCATATTTTCTGTGTCACAAGTATAATGTTAACTGATTTAATCTGATGTCCCTTTAGGTCTCACTCGAAGTATTAAAAACACTTTTATAGGCTGATAAACATACCCTACAACTATAACTCTTAGATGTTTTACCAATAATAAGACCATAATATACACAAGCCTCAGAAATACTAAAGTAGGTACAAATACCGTATTCGAATATATTCGACCTTTCCATATCAAATAGGAATAAATATTTCTAACAGCTATGTACATTTTAATGCTGTTATCATTCATTGTTTTTTTACTTAAGTAAAAATACACTAGACATATAGATGTTCTTACCATTCGCGCCCCTCTAACCTTTCTGTGAAACCAGGTGTGTGTCTTAGGGACCTGGACTTTATAATCATTCCAGCCATAGGAACAAACAAAATTAGGCTTTTCACCTTAGAGGAAAGCTATTCTTTGGAGGAACAGTGGTATATAACATAATGAGACTTAGTTTTGACAATTTAATTTTGTCAGTTTGTCATATGTACAAGATTTTTCTTTACAGCATTAGTAACAGCAAAATATTAGAAGTAATCTAAGTGCATCAGCAAATCAGCAAAGAGAATGAGGCAGCTATTTATTTACTGATATAGAAGGCTCTTCAAGATGTAGTTAGGTGGGAAAAGTGTGCAGAATAGTAAATAAGCTGTGCTACCATTTGTTGGAGGGAAAAGTGTATGTTTTCACATGCGTGTGCACACTTGTGTAACCATGGAATGTCAGGAACTCTTTGGAAATACATGCAGGAAAGTGGTAACTGTTTTGAGCCCCTTGCAGAGGAGCTGTGAGGATTAGGAGGCAGACTTACTATTATAAATCTTGTACCATATAAATATGCAAAATTATTCTAAATAATAAAGTTTTTTAAAATAACATGGAAATTATGAGAGAATTGGTCAGCTTATGGGTTTCTGCAGCTGCGATTCTTTATGGTTTCATTTTTCTTGGTGCATAATAAAAGTGTTTGCCGGGTAAGTTTCACAATTTCATCAGTAAATTAAAAGTACTAATCAGGACCAAATTTAAACTACCAAACTAACTTGTTTCAAAATCAAAACAAAGTCAGAAGAAGACACACTTTTCTAATATAGATCTTACACTCCAGTTGAAATAATAAAATAGGGTGTAAAGGTAATCCGACTGTGACAGCTGCTGGACTAGATTCAGTAGTTATTCTAATTTTGTTACTGTCTCCTTCCTACCACACTGCTTCTTGTAAGTTCTTCCCAAAGTTGTTTAACCAATGAAAAAGGAACTTCCCAAGCTAGAAAGATAATCTTCAGTCAAGTGTGTATGAAATGACAGACACATAGTATAACTCGAGAATAATTAATGACTAATTTGTATTTTTTCGTGAAATGAAGTTGAAAATAAAGCTCAAAGGTAATTTGCTGAGATTTTGTTAAATTTATAACCAACACTAAATCTGACCCACCTAACTGTAATTGAAAGGGATTATGCTTTTTTCTTTTTATATATTAAATACCAATATGAAAAATTAAAGTTTAATTAAAATTCACTCTAATAAAATAATTTCCAAGTTTTAGCACTTATAAGTGGAAATAATTTTAATACTTTCTTAAATATCCTTATAAGTGGAAGAAACCCAAATTAGTAAGGTTAAAATTTATTTATGAAATGTTTTCTAAAATATCTCAATGTTTCTAAGTGTAATTAGTTCTAAAACTTATTTAGGTAGGTTAATAGCACTATCACAAACCAAAAAGCAAAGATTAGTAAACAACTAGATAACTCAGATCAGAATTTAAACTTTTTCTTTTAATACCCGGATTCAGATAGCTAACATGTACTGTTCCTTAGCTTAACTAAGAATTTTTCTATGAAATACAGTTTCTGTAACACTTTCATCTTAGCACTGACATTTTCGTCTTAGAAGAAAAGATTAACAGAATAAACGATGAGCTCTTTTTTCTCTGGGAGGATATGTATTACCTGTGTACATAGATGATGCACTTACAGCTAAGTTTATTTCAGCAAGTTCTTTTTTTTTCCTTCCTTCAGACAGTCTTATTTTTTATGTCATTAGGACTGGAGAATTCAACTATCTGCACATGCACATGGCATGGTTGAAGAGAGAAAATATTTGAATATAAAGTACCTTTCATGCCAGTAAAATGTGAAGGACTTGCTCCTTTTGCTTGTTGGCCTTACCTTAAGAAAAGCATAGTACAGGAGCTCCTTTAAGAGCAAAGCGTTCAACCTCATGACTATGCAGAGAACATGCTTCACAGCAAATTTCTGAATACTAGACGTAGGAATACTAAACTTAATAATTGTCATGTCTTTTAAAAATGGAGAAGTTCTTATTATATCTTCATTCAGTTTTATGGATCAAATGAGTGCTCTTTGGTCTTATCTGTTTACTGTGATCAGTTCCTTTGGAAGGCTTTCCTACTCATTCCTAAGAAATACTTGAAATACACTCTGCCTTGAAAGTGGATTTGTGTATGCTTTATTAGTTCTTTTTAAGTTTTTAAACTTACACTGGGTATCAGGTATTTAAGATTAAGTGTGTCATGTTCTAAGAAAACAACTAGCCAAGTATACTTTCACTGCACATTCCTGTTAAAGTCGACATGGAGAAGTTTCTTATCCAAATGAATGACGTGCAGATGTTTTGCTCACTTTCTGGTTATACTGCTTTGCCCTTTCCTCTCTCCTTTCCCCTTTCCCAAGAGCTGCTTTACAGAAAACTTTCCATTTGTCATGTAATACCACGTGACATAAGAAAAATTACCCTATATATTTTCAAGGTTACTGTAAGTTATCTCAGAAGACAAATTTGATATTACAGATCATTTTTTATACATATTTTCTTTGCTTTCACTTTATACTAGAGAGAAGAACCGGCTTAGAAATGTCCATATATTACTAGGTAAAAATATGAAGACCCTAAATGCCCAATAACATGGGACTCATTAAACATCTTTTCAACTGAATACTATGCAGCCAGTTAAAATTAGATTTTAGAATAATATTTAATGACATTAAAAATGTTTATAATGATGACGATAGCTAAAATTTCTTGAGTGTTGATTTTTTGCCAGTCAGCTTTCTAAGTGCTTTTATTAAGTCAGTTGGTTAATCCTCACAACAGTCTTATGAGGAGAAAGTAGTGTTATTCACATTTTAAAAGTGAGAAAACTGAAGCTCAGAGCTTTTAAGTAGTTTGCCCAAGCTTTGATAGCTGAGAAGAGGCAGAATTAGAATTCAGATGCAAGCAGTTTGGCTCTAAAGCCCTTGCTCGGGCATCATTACATGAAAAAATACTGAAGAACAATCTCTATATATTGTTTTGTAGAACTAGACAAAATGTTTTTAATTCATCTAGTAAAGAAAATGTGTTAAAGATACCTAATCAAATTTTGGATGGAGAGGAAAGATGGCATGTCCAACCAGATACCAAAATATACCATAAGATATAATTTTTTAAATGCCATGTTGTAGCAGAAATAGAAAATAAATCAGAAGAGCATGCCACTTTTTATGCACAGGAAGAGGCTGAATGGATACACCTAAATATTAAGAGTAATTATCAATGTCTTGAGAGATTTACACATGATTTTTTTTCATATTATAGCGAACATTTTAAAATTATGCGGTGTTAGCAAATTTATTTTTAATGCTTTTAAAACTTCAGGTTCCAACAATATTTTATTAGTGCAATATATGTTGCTGTTTGATTTTTATGTATAGTGCGCCCTACATTTTCTGAATTGCTTGCTCTGCAAAGTGAATTCTCTAAAATGTTGTATATATATAATTTGTTTATTCAGGGCTTAAATTAACCAATCAAATAGAATCACCAATCCAGTCCTCCTTTTTGGTAAATGTGGAGAAAAAGCAATGGGATAATAATTTCTTCTAGTCTAGGGTCAAAGAGGATTTTAGAATCTGACCTATTTTCCAAACCTGAATTGTTTGTTGATGGTTTAAAGAAAAGATTGAATTTTGTATATGTAGCTTCTGTCTGATCACCTTACTGAATTTTTTTGTAAGATGTAATAGTTTTCAATCGATTTTCTAGGATTTTTCTAGGTATATAATCATTTCATTTACAGATAGTAACTTTTTCCCTTATGATCTGTATGTTATATAGCATCTCCAAAAATGGAATAGTTGTTAAAAAAGAATGAGTAGTTCTTACAGTAACATAGAAAGATAGGTCCTGTATATCAGGAACTGAAAAGAAAAATAGTTACAGAGTCCCATCCTATGTAGAGTATAATCCAGTCTTTATTTTAAAAAAATAAAAACAAGGATTGCATAAAGTGCTTAATTTGAGATTACTCCTCCCCATCAAATTCCTATACCAATTTAGGTGCCTGTCTTAGTTTGCCCAGGCTGCCATAACAAAATACCATATACTGGGGTAACTTAAACAACAGAAATTTATTCTCTCACAATTCTTAAGGCTGGGAAATCCAAGATGAAGGTGCCAGCTGATTGAGTTTCTGGTGAAAGCGCTCTTCCTGGCTTGCAGAAGCCGCTTTTACTATGTCCTCACATGGCAGAGAAGAGAATAAGGTGGCAAGGGGAAATATTCTCTTCTTCTTGCAAGGAAATATTCTCTCTTCTATCGGATTGGGGCCCCACCCCTGTGACCTTAAATACCTCCGAAATACTCTAGTAGACAGTCATATTGGGAGATAGAGCTTCAAAATGAATTTTGAGTGGGGGAGACACAATTCAGCCTATAGCTGTGCCTAAACTTTTTTTCTTCCAACATCCTCAGAAATCCTATGTTTATTTTATTTCAGACAGGATTAATTTTATCCTTTCTTATGACATTCTTAAAGCACTTGTTACTTTACAGTATATTGGAGAAATTTTATTTAAATTTCACCTTATAAATCATTTTCTTTTAGACACAAAATCGAATGAAGCTAATGGCTGACAACTATGAGGATGATCACTTCAGATCCTCCCACTCCAATCAAAGCAATCATAAACCCTCCCCAGACCAGGTAAGACTGCTTTTGAATGTTTTATAAAAACCAGTATGCTTTTATTTTGATGTATTTTGTACTAGCATTTACAAATTCTGGAGTATGAGTTAGAAAAATAAAAATAAATTACCAGCTTTTGAAAACTCCACTTTAAAAAAAAAAAAACAGATTCAGTTTCTATGTAGGAAGGTGGTAGATGATTCTGAATATTTTAAGAGGAGATATTCAAAGGATTTGAAGATGATGAAGAATCCTTGAGTTAGGTAGAGGAAAAAATATTTAAATCTTCTCAGAGATGCATACTAATTGGTTATTGTCTTTTCTTATTAAAGAAATAATGCCTTATTAGAAAAATATGACTCCTTATGAGCTCAATGAGGCACAACTCGGTGTAGAGGTTACTGTTTTTTAATTGCAAATTTTAAAGTCTCTGCTCATCACCTATTAAATGTGAAGATTGAAACATAGATTCTTCACTCCATTACCTTGGTGGATCCCTCTAGTCTGTCATTCTAAAGGAAAATTGTTGCCTTCAACTTCTTATCAATGCAAAAGAGGCACTGATGAGTCTGAAGGGAACCATATTCAACTTGTTTTTTTGGAAGAAGGGAACTCTCCCAAGATCTTGAAAATGATGGATGGAGAGAGTGGTGAACAGATTACCTCATATCCCATTGCCAAAAATCAGATTTCAACATCTCCATCACACTCAACCTTAAAATATATAGCTGAGGGGGAAAAAATAATAGTTAAGTAATTACATCCATATGACCAAAAAGTCAAGGAGAACTCTCCCACTAAACATCTCCAGTAAATGATAGCTGTGGTGTTGCCTTAGAAAGAGAAGAAGAAATATCGCAAATGAAAGCAACAGTAATATCCAAATGGTAATTTTTTTCTAAGATTCAAAAGCTATAGTCATAGTATGATGACATTTACTGACCCAGTTGAGGCAAGCTTTATATTTTAGGCAAGCCAGTCTTTTATGTAGGCAAAATGGAGAGTTGTCTGTCTGACGTCAGCAGTCTTTTTCTGCCATGAAGTCATTTTGCTTTCCCTGCCTGCTTCTGGATACCTAGAACTAAATTTATGCCAGTGTATATAAAATGAGTATTAGACCCTTTCCTTGACACAGATTTTGAAAATAAATACAAAGAATTAGATGCCTGGCTATAGTGGGAAGCAAACAGAAATAAAGAAAGTTTGAAGAAAAGGCAAATAATAAAGAAAAGTCTCCAACTTGATAATTTTGACCAGATCATGCCCTGGGATAGAGACAGGATCTTGGAAGGATAGGAAGCATAAATTGTAATGACAAACTAAATTACTCATTTGGGTAGTTTAGGTAATTAGATTCTAACATAAAAAGAGTCAAGAAATTAGAAACCATTTTCTCCTACTACTTATGCTTATGTCTTTGTTTTAATTACTAACCAACTCTTTTTCATTCCCATGCTGCTCTGGGGCATTGTTCCCTTTGTCATCTCTCTCCCCATAGGATGAGGAGGAGGGTATATGGGCATAGCCAATCAGATGATCTTAGTTCAGCCATTTTGTTCAGAACGGTGAGAAACGGCTTTCTTTAACTATAGAAACGTTTTTTTGTTGGTTTGCTTTCATTTTTTTTTTTACACAATCATTCTCACATCTTATTTCTCTGTAATTCATGAAATTTTTTGGTGTGCTTTCTGGTTTCTCATTTTCACATGATTCCTGTGTGTATTGCTATGCTTCTATAGTGGGATTTGGGTCTAGTGCCTTTTTCTTTCCCCTGTTGTGTGTTAATAGTCACTTTTATAATTTTTATACATTTTGGGAGAACTTCCAGGGCATTTAACTAAATTTCTCCTGTTGTGATTTTATTAATTATCTGATCTAGTGTGATTTTACAGTGTCCTGGTAAGTGACTTACATCAAACTGGAAATTAAAAATTGACCAAGTACTCTGCCAGTAGATTTGGGGTATGCTTTTTATGATAATTAAATATAAATATATAGTCTTTTTTTTTTTTTTTTTAAGAAACCTGTGCTGTGAACTAAAACCTTTTGTTTCCATTTGAATTCACAGGGTCAGTAATTCTTACAGAGTGCATACCAAGGATGTCCTCTAGGGCTTTGGCATCACTCACAAAATGTTCTTAAAAATAAGGAGAAATAAAGAAGTAAAGGAAGACTTTTTAAAAAGTCAGTCTAAAGAATTCTTTTCCTCTCTTTTATGGATTGCTGCTGTGTTAAACAGTTGCCAGGACACTGTCTAGAGTCTTTCCAGGCCAATTGGCTGGAAAACATAGTCCAGCTGTGGCAGTATCTCTCTTTGATCTGATGCCCTGGAGGTTTGACTAAGGAAATCCTTTTCTTAGAGAAAATAATAATTATGATTAATAAGTTCACACATATTGGTGGCCTTGCACTCCCTGGATTCACTGCCCGTGTTTATTAGTGATCTCACTCTCTTGGAGTCAGTTCTCCCTGAAAAGTCTGTCGTGGTGTTATACTTCTTAAAATGATGAGGACATGTGTAGACTTCTGACTAGCAAACACAGCCAAGAAGGATGACAAGGTAAGTTGTTGAAAGGGGCATATACTATGAAGATTGGAAGCTTTCCAAATGACTTTATCCTGAGGGTGTGAAAGAAGATGAAATGCACAGTACCGACCGAAAAGCTTTTTGGGTTAGCATGCTGCATGCCAGACAGAGCTAAGCTGAGAATATTAATGTGCTGATTCTCTTTATCCATACTATACTCTACAAGGGTAGTTATTTATCATCATGAAGCATGTGGGGCCATATAGCAGTTACATGTAGTTCACCAGTCTCCTCCTTCTAAATGAACCCGTGTTGTCTGTTTAGCAGAACATGAGAACTTCTTGGTATGCATTAACAGGAAGTACCTCCCCCACATACATGAACATGAACAGGATTGTATTTTGGTTGTACACCCTTTTCCTAGCCAATCAGAAGAAACATGTTAGTGTTATAGGACTCAAGGCCCCTAGGAAACTTTATCAGGAGACAGAAATGAACAAACCTTCACATAGATTTCTTCCTGAAGTCTCTATTTTCCTTTCTCTTCTCCCATAGTAAAATAACTTCTAACAAGAGTTCAAATGCTGCTGATTTTGTTTTTTCAATTATTGCACTCTTGCTCTTACTGCACTAAAATATTAATTGCCATTGGTTTAACACATTGCAGTTACAATTAGCTGGCCAGAGCTCGAGTTTCTATGATAGGTTATTTCAGATTTTTCCAAATGTGCTATAAATATCTTTATATCGTAAGGTTTATATCTAAAGAAATGCATGTGTGACCCCTAAAACACTGCGGAAGTCTTGACTTGCTGTCTAGTTTCCTTCACTTGTTTCTTTGCTAATACTACAGGGAACAGATTTTCTAAAATTTCAAACTTTTGAAATTAATGATATATCTTATCAAGCTTAAGTCTATAAATTACATTTCACCTGGATTTTTTATAGGCTGAGGGGAGAGAGAAGGGACTCTCACACCTTCTAAGTGGAGGTAACACTTGCTTCATTCTGTGTGTCTTAGGAAGTTTTCTTGACAGCAGATTCTTTCAAAGAATGTTTCAATGACTAACTTTCTTTTATGGGGAATTTCTGTATAAAATTCAAGGCATTTTCCCGAGGGCATAGATTCCTCAACATACAAGGCCACATGCTCTTTCTGGACTTCATCCTGTGGAGGCAGTTTCTTCTTTCTTGTTCCCTCACTATAGAATGTAGGCCCCAGAGGACAGGGACTTAAGTAGATTTACTTTCGTATTACCATCATCTAGAACAATGCCTAGTGTACAGTAGACCCTCAGTAAATATATATAGAATTAATTAACTTCTGAATTCATGAACTTCAAAGAAGAAACAGTAAAACTCACATTGAAACCAACAGCATAGAGTTAGCTGTTAGCTTTAATGTCAACATTACTAGTACAAGAAAAGGAAGTTTTGAAAGGGGAGATAGTATCTAGAGACAAAAGATCTGTAGGACTCCTACAATTTCATGCAAAATAAAAGGGAGTTGCGTGTAATTCAGAAATATTTTCTATCTACTAACTTAACTTAATATTTTCTATCTACTAACTTAATTCAGAAATATTTTCTATCTACTAACTTAACATCCCTCAGGTGGAAACTTTTCTTCTAGTAACCTGGGGTTCATAGCCATCAAAAAGCCCCTGGAGCATGGTAGGTCCCAAGGCCACATGCTCTTTCTGGACTTTATCCTGTGGAGGCAGTTTGCGTACACTGGTGCCAGACCACTCAGGTACAGGATGAACCAACCAGGGGCCTTAGCAGTTTGTCTTGGTATAAGACCATTCCATTGACTAAAATCTGGAAATGGGTTGCATGCTTATTACATCAGCATGATAGCATTGCCAAACAGGATTTGGACCAGTATGTTATGAAATTTTTTTTTTTAATTAGAGGTCATTTAAGAGGTCATTTAATTAGAGGCTTTTAAGACAAATGTTTTAAAACAGGTGTCTCTTTTTCTGACATTTCCTTTTTGTCTATCCTAGTAAGGTTGTCCTTATCAGTTTGAAACATTCTAAAATTATTCTATTTGTGCTACATTAGAAGTCTCTTAATTCTCTTGAGAATATTTCTGTGGAAGGGAATATTACAGAATTGAATGAAATAGTGAATTGGAATATTTTGTCAGTATGGTCCAGATTTTTTATTGGACCAACTGTTTAAACCGTTTGGACCAATACCAGGACCAGTTTTTGATATAACAGGCAAGGAATGATTTGACCTTGTATTTTCAAAAGTGAATTAGAGATTTTAGCACTTCTTTCCTGGAAAGTTTAGAAAAGCCAGTAGAGTTCGAGAAGCAGGAGGATCCTAGCTACAGAGAAATAGAAGGAAGAAAAGAAGCATATATTAAACACTTACTATGGGAACACTTACTATGGGCCAGACACTTTCATATCTCTTGTCTCTAATTTTTACAGCTGCCCTAAGAACATGTTTATAAAAGAGGAAATATAATTCATAGAAGTTAAGTAATTTTCTAAGATTAAACAGGTAACATGTGGCAGATGTGTAAACTCCAGGACTGACTCCAGATCCTATGCTCTTCCCACTATACCTTAACCAAAATGAGAAGGAATATACCACTTTGCAATCTAGTTAGTTCCTTGGATGTTGAATTGAATTGTATTCCTGTGTAAGGAAATAACAAAACTGCCTTTACCAGTAAGAAATTTCTCTTGCTAAAAGGAACCAACCTAGGTGGATTTTTGACATCACTTCACTGATATTTTTTATAAATGCAACTACCTAGGAATCTAGTGAGGAATTTGGAACTGTAGAGATTAGGAAGGGACAAGAAGTGGATCTTGGAGCTTGGGGAAATTTTGGGTGGATGGAAGGGGAAAGGAAAAGAATTTTAGATAGAACCAACTTGGAGGAAGGCCCTCAGAATGAGAATCTGATTTCTAGGGGCTAGTACACAAACCAGCCCAACTAAAACAGTGTCATTGTCCATTCATTCCATGGTCGTATCCCATCCACACTTCTATATTAATATAAGGTACCCATAATTCAAGTAGAAAAACTATAAATGTGAGTAGCTCACAAGAACAATTATATATTGAGCTTTACAGAAGAATAAAATAATAATCAGCTTCCCTTGGACATTGTCTGAATCACTTGTATTCTGAGTTGGTTGCCTCTTCATCTAGTTCTGATGCTTCAGGGTCCTAATCAGAATGTGGACTTCGGAACCAACTAACTTAATTTTATTCATTTGTAAAATGGGAATAATAATACACCTCCCTCATAGGGTTGTTGGGTGATAAAATGAGATAATATAAAGCTTTTAACAGTGCCTTTGCATATCATGATTGCTTGATTAATGTTAATTATTAATGTCTTCAACCTGAAGACACATCCTGACCATTTATAGCATGGTGCCCTTCCCACTTCCATCTCTGTCTCCCTCCCTCCTCTCTTCCTACTTTCCCCTTTTTTTTCCTCTTGCTCTCTCATTCCTTTAAATAGGTGGATTGTGTGAGAGTTCCTTAATTTTCAGCTTTGGATTTGAATTGTTCTTGTACCACATAAACTCCAATTTAAAAGAGTATATAGTTTCCTATATACTCTTTTCAGAAATGTCTTTAACTAGTTTCTTCTTTGTCCTAAGTACACAGCCTGCTTTCTGTCTTTATTGCTTCTTTCTCCCTCCTTTTTCCTTCCCAAAAATAAATTTAAAATCCTCATTTATTTCTGCTTTTCATGATTTTCCAGAGGACTCTGCTCCTTCTATTCCTAATCTTTTCATCTTAAGTTCTCTCTAGCTGTCTCAAAACTTACCTATTATCATGCCAAGCTTTCCATATCATACTCCGAAAGTCCCTTTTTATATATATAGACCCCTCCTTCTTTAAGCCACCATCTCTTGTCATATAACTGCAACAATACACTAATTTAGATGCTGCTTCATTTTTTTTCCTGGTCTCAAACAGCTTAAACCTATGTCAAAACCAGAAAGATTCTGGAAAATGGAACTATTTTCAAACAAGAATATTGGAGAATAGAGACTAAAGGATGGTGATGCTAACGGTTACCATTTAAAGAACCTGCTAAGTCCCCAGCACTTAGTTTAAACTTATAAGTGCATTATAAGCGTATTCTCATTCAATCTAACACAGCAATCCTAGAAGACAGACATGATTCTCATTCTTTTACTTCTGAAAAAAACTGAACTGCAGAGAAAGAATTTAGTAAACGTACCCAAGTTCACATAGCCTGTAGGTAGTAGAGGCTAGATTTGAACCTAGATATGTCTAACTAAGCCAAAATTTGACCCACCTCCAATAAGGAAGCAGAGCTAGAGGGGTTTTTTGATTATAGGAGAAAGAGTAAGAATATCCAAATTAAAAATGCCGATGGAAATAACAGTCCTTTGAAACCTAGCTAAACGAGTAGAAAGGGACCCCATTGTAGTATAGGGAAGGAAAAATCATATCCTCTGTCCTCTTAGGTTCAGTGACTGGAGTTTGTAAATCAAACTGATAAAAGATCTTAACAGGAGGGGCAAAAACAGATTTAATTATGTTCAAATGCACAGGAGCTTACAAAAAAAATGTCTCAAGGAGACAATTAAATTTTGGGCTTATAAACCATCTTAACAAAGGAAGATAAAGTATGGAGAAGAGGCTAGACAAAGGAAAATGGATTTGGGGCTTCTGAGGAAGGGATAAGTTATGAGAAGGTGACTTGGAACTGGATGGTAACTAAGTTATTTGGTAGGGTTTGCTGCAAGTAAGAGTCTAAGGTGACTAGAGTTGTCTCTGGAGTTGTTCTTTTCCTGGTATCAGAGAGGGAGACATCTTTACAAATAGAAATCTGTTACCTTTACAAAGGGAAATTTATGCCCTGCTTTAAGACAGAAAAGAGGAGGGCAGAGAGCTAAGAGCCTTCAGCTCAAAACAATCCTTATGCCAAAGTAGCGTATTTTGGGGTGTCATACTCTGATTCCACTTAGTAACAACATATGCATGTTAGACTGCTTTGCAACTACTTTCTATATCTTTTCATAGCTTAGTAGCTCATTTCTTTTTAGTGCTGAATAATATTCCATTGACTGGATATACCACAGTTTATCCATTCACCTATTGAAGGATACCTTGGTTGCTTCCAAGTTTTACAATTACGAACAAAACTACTACAAAATCTATGTGCAGATTTTTGTGTGGACATAAATTTTCGATTCCTTTAGGTAAATACCAAGGATCATGATTGCTGAGTTATATGGTAAGAGTAGGTTTAGCTTTGTAAGCAAGAAATTGCCAAACCGTCTTCCAAAGTGGCTCTACCATTTTGCATTCCTCCCAGCAATGAATAAAAGTCCTTATTAATTCTTGCCAACATTTGGTGTTATCAGCGTTCTGGATTTGAGCCATTTTAATATGTGCATACTGATATCTCGTTATTTTAATTTTCATTTCCATGATGAATATGTGGAACATGTTTTCATATGTTTATCTGACAGCCGTATATCTTCTTTGGTGAGGTATCTGTTATTGGCCCATTTTTCAATGGGTTGTATGTTTTCTTATTGTTGAGTTTTAAGAGTTCTCAGTATAGCTTGGATAAGTCTTTTATCATGTCTTTCGCAAATATTTTCTCCCATTCTATGGCTTGTCTTGCTAAGATCATCCTTCGCAGAGCAAAAGTTTTTAATTGTAATCAAATCAAGCTCATCAATTTATTTGTTTTATGGATCACGTCTTTAGTGTCACCATACTCAAGGTCATCTAGTTTTTCTCCTATATTATCTTCTAGGAGCTTTATGGTTTTTCAGTTTTTCGTTCGTGATCCATTTGATTTTTGTGTAAGGTTTGTCTAGATTGATTATATTCACACACACACATACATATATGTATAAATTTTCATATTCCTAACTTGTTGGCAGTTTTCATCATGAACAAGTACTGAATTTTGTCACATAATTTCTCTTCATTTTTTAGATAGTCATATGATTTTCTACTTAATCAGTTAACATGGTGAATTACAGCGACAGATTTTCAAATGTTGAAATGACCTTTCATTTCTGGGATAAACTCCATTTACTAATGATATACAATCCTTTTTATATATTGTTAGATTTGATTAGCCAATATATTTTTAAATATTTATATCTATTTCATAAGGAATAATGTTTTCTAATTTTCCTTTTTCCATAATGTCTTGTCAGATTGGTACCAAGTTATACTGGCCTCAAAGTGAGGTGGGCTGTGTTCCCCTGTCCTCTGTTTTCTGAGAGATTTTATATAAGAATAAAGTATTATTTTCTTATATTGTTGAAATAATTAATTAATGAAACTTTCTGGACCTGAAATTTTCTTTTTGGAAATGTTTTGATCACAAATTTTATTTATTTAGGTTATAAATTTTCTATTTTGTCATATGTTTCTTGTAAATTGGATTTTTTGAGGAATTTGACTGTTTTGTCTCAATTGTTCTGATTTATTGTAATAAAATCGTTCCTAATAGTCTCTAATTATCTTTTTGATATCTTAAGATCTGTAATGATATCCTTTCTTACAATCCTGTTATTGGTTTATTCTTTTTTTCTTGATGAGTCAATCTGGGAATTTATTTGTTCATCTTTTTAAGAATCAATTTATGGCTTGTTAATTTTTGCTTTTGTTTGTTTTTTTCATTAATTTTTTCTCTATATTGTTTGCTTCTACCTGGATTTCCTTTGTTCTTTTTCTGGCTTCTATGTGCTGGGCGTTAGGTCAGTGATTTTTTGTCTTTACTTTTCCTAAAATATGTATTTCAAGGTATAAATTTCCCCCTAAGGACTGCTTTAGCCACATTCCACAGATTTTGATATGTTAAATTTTTATTATCATTTAGTTTAAAATGTTTTCTCTTTTTCCTGTAGATTTCCAAACTTAGGGGGATTTTTCTAGATATTTTATTGCTTTCCAGTTTAATCTCATTGTGATCAGAGAAGATATTTTGTATTATTTTAATTACTTTACATTTTTGAGACTTGGCTTATGACCTAGAATATAGCCCATCCAGGTGAACATACCCTGTGCTTCTGAAAGGACTGGTATTCTTTAGCTATTGCATATAGCGTTCGATAAATATCGATTAGGCCAAGTGCTTGATAAAGTTCAGATTTTCTATGACTTTACTGAAAATAATTTTGTGGTTGGGTGGGGGAGTCCAGTCTATTAATTGCCGAAAGAATGGTATTAAATCTTCAGGTGTAATTGGAATAAGTGACAGTAAAGGTCACTTTAAGTTTATCTGGCAAATAATAAGCATTCAATGAATACTTTTGGATATTGACTTTCCTGGCATTTTTTTGGGTGGCAAACTGCCTATAATATGGTTTTCATTATACATAAAAATATATATGTTTCTTTTTAATACTCTTATTTTAGAATTCTCATAGAGAATGAGATGCTATAGATAAAGTACTTTAGGAAGTTAGTTATCTCCCAGGTTAACTATGCATTGGCCCTAGCCTTCTGATATTTAGTATTGAAGAAACAACAAGAAGAACCTTATAATGGCATAGTGAGTAGGCACTGTAGGTTAAATAGGAAGAGAAAATAATAATCTGTACATACAATATAAGTTTTAATAGAGAGAAACTATCGTATATTGGAAGAGTTAGAAGAGGTCATGAAGGACAACTTTATAAATATATGACTTTAATGACCTTTGGCTACATTTAAACTACTCTCCTGGTATTTTAACTAAAGCTCTTTCTCTACATAGTAACACCTTTTTTTCCTGTTTTAATGAGATATATTTGACACACAATATTATATTAGTTTTAGATGTACAACATAGTGATTCGATATATGTGTATATACCCTCAAGGTCCATTCATGTTATCACAAATGGCAGTATTTCCTACATTTTTATGGCTGAATAATATTCCATTTTTGTGTATATTTACCACATTTTCTTCATCTGTTCATCTATCTATGGACAATTAGGTTGTTTTCACGTCTTGGCTATTAAAAGTAACACTGCAGTGAACACAGTGGTGCAGATATCTGCTTGAAATAGTGATTTTATTTCCTTTGGATATATACCTGGAAGTGGAATTGCGGGATCATATGGTAGTTCTATTTTTAATTTTTGGAGGAATCTCCATACTGTTGTCTATAGTGGCTGTATCAGTGTACATTTCTACCAAAAGTGCATAAAGGTTCCCTTTTCTTCACATCCTCACCAGTATTTATCTCTTATCTCTTTAGTAATAACCATTATCAACACTCTTTTAGAGCATAAAATACAATTCTGTTTTGTTCTTTTTATTATTATTCAATTTATTTAAATTTTAAAAAATTTACCCATTTCTTCCACCCCCTACCCCTTGCCTCTGGCAACCACCAATTTGTTCTCTGTATCTGAACTTGGTTTGTTTTTGTTTTTTGTTTTAGTTCTAGAGTCCACATATAGGAGATATTATATAGTATCTGTTTTTCTCTGTCTGACTTATTTCACTTAGCATAATGCCTCAGGGTCCATCCATGTTGTCACAATTGGCACAGCAGGAGGTGAGTGGCAGGCAACAAGCAAAGCTTCATCTGCATTTGCAGCTGCTGCCCAGCACTAGCATCACCTCCTCAGCTCTACCTCAGATCATCGATCATTAGATTCTCATAGGAGCACCTGGTGCCAAAAAGGTTGCGGACCGCTGCTATATATAATATTATGTCATCTGCAAGTAGGGACATTTTTACTTCTTCCTTTCCAATTTAGATGCCTTTTATTTTTCCTTGCCTAATTGCTTTGGCTAGGGCTTTTGATACATTGTTGAATAAAAGTTACAAGAGTCGACATCCTTGTCTTGTTCCTAATCTTAGAGGAAAAGCTTTTGGCTTTTCACCATTGAGTATGATGTTTGCTGTGGGCTTGTCATAAGTGGCCTTTATTATGTTGAGGTATTTTCCCTCTCTACCTGTTTTGTTGAGAATTTTTATCGTAAATGGATGTTGAATTTTGTCAAATATCTTTTCTATATCTATTGAGATAATAATATATTTTTATCCTTTACTTTAATAACATGGTATATCACATTGATTTGCAGATGTTGAACCATCCTTGCATCCCCGGAATAAATCTCACATAATTATGATGTATGATTCTTTTATTGTATTGTCAAATTTGGTTTGCTAATATTTTGTTGAGGAATTTTGCATGTATGTTCATCAAGGATATTGGCCTGTAATTTTCTTGTGGCATCCTTGTATGGTTTTTGTATGAGAGTAATGCTGGTTTTGTAAAATGATTTTGGAAGAGTTCCCACCTCTTCTATTTTTTGAAAGAGTTTGAGAAGGATTGGTATTAACTCTTCTTTAAATGTTTAGTAGAATTCACCAGTAAAAACTTCTGGTCCGGAACTTTTGTTTACTGGGAGTTTTTTGGTTATCGTTCAGTCTCTTTACTTATAAGTGGTCTGTTAAGATTTTCTGTTTCATCGTGATTCAGTCTCAGTAGGTTGTATGCTTCCAGGAATTTTACCTATTTCTTCTGAGTTTTCCAATTTCTTGGCATATAATTAATTGTTCATAGTAGTCTCTCGTGATCCTTTGTATTTCTGTAGTATCAGTTGTAACTTCTCTTTCATTTCTGATTTTTTTCTTTTGAGTCCTCTCTTTTTTTCTTGGTGAGTCTAGCTAAAAGTTTATAAATTTTATCTTTTTAAAGACCAGATCATAATTTCATTGATCTTTTCTATTATCTTTTTAGTCTCTATTTCATTTATTTCTGCTCTTTGTTATTTCCTTCTTCCTATTAACTGTGGGCTTCATTTGTTCTTTTTCTAGTTCCTGTAGTAGGTTGTTTATTTGAGATCTTTCTTGTTTCTTAAGATTGGTACTTATCTCTATGAACTTACCTTTAGAAATGCTTTTGCTTCATCCCATAAATTTTGATATGTTACATTTCCATTTTCATTTGTCTCAAAATATTTTGATTTAGCCATTACTAACACCCCTTTATTTTTTTTTCAATTTAGTTTAATTTAATTTTTTAGATTAAGTTTATTGGAGTAACATTGGTTAATACAATTATATAATTTTCAGGTGTATATTATAATTTGACATCTGTATATTATGTGTTTACCACTCAAAGTCTAGTTTCCTTCAACTACCATATATTTGATCCCTTTTACCCACTTCACCCTTCCCCTACCTCCCTATATTTGACCCCTACCTCCCGCTTCTTCCCCCACCCTCTACCCTCTGGTAACCACTAGTCTATCTATAGTCTATGTCCATGAGTCTCTGTTTGTTTGACTGTTCATTTGTTGCTTTTAGGTTTATATCCCACATATATGTGATATCATGTAATTTTCAAATTTTTCTGTCTGGCTTATTTTGCTTAGTATGATTATTTCAGGGTCCATTCATGTTGTTGCAAATGGCACTATTTCATCTCTTCTTATGGCTGAGTAATATTCCCCTGG
>NW_006443138.1:29666531-29710170 GCF_000325575.1 Pteropus alecto
ATACGGATTTACTTCTAGACTCTCGATTCTGTTCCACTGGTCTTTGTGTCAGTTTTTCTACCAATACCATGCCATTTTGATTATTGTCATTTGTGGTATAATTTGAAGTCGGCAGAGTGATGCCTCCAGCCTTGTTCTTTTTTCTCAGGGTGGCTTTGGCAATTCGGGGTCTTTTGTGCTTCCATACAAATCTGATGATTTTTTGTTCTATTTCTTTAAAAGATGCCAGTGGGATTTGATGGAGATTGCATTAAATCTGTATCATGCTTTAGATAATAAGGTCATTTTAACTATGTTGATTCTTCCAATCCAAGAACACGGAATATCTTTCCATTTCTTTGCTTCTTCTTCGATATCTTTTAAAAGAGTCTTGTAGTTTTTATTACAAAGGTCCTAAACATGTTTCATTAAATTTATTCTTAGGTATTTCATTCTTTTTGTTGCAGTTGCAAAAGGAATTATTTTTTCTACTCTTTTTATGATACTTCATTATTAGAGTATAGGAACACTATGGATTTTTGAACATTGATTTTGTATCCAGAAACTTTACTGCATTTGCTTATTGTTTCTAGTAGTGTTCTTGTGGCATTCTTAGGGTTTTCTATATAAAGAATTATATCATCTGCAAATAGTGACAATTTGACTTCTTTGTTTCCTATTTGGATGCTTTTCATCTCTTTCTCTTCTCTGATTGCACTTGCTATGACCTTCACTGTTATATTGAATAACAGTGGTGATAATGAATAGTCTTGCCTTGTTCCTGATCTTAGAGGGAAGGTTTTTAGTTTTTCACCATTAGGTATAATGTTGGCTGAGGGTTTGTCATATATGGTCTTTATTATGTTAAGGTGCTTTCTTTCTTTACCAATTTTGTTAAGTGTCTTGATCATAAATGGATGCTGTATCTTGTCGAAGACTTTTTCTGCATCTATTGATAATGATCATATGATTCTTGTTTTTTAATTTGTTTACTTGGTGTATTACATTAATCAATTTGCGTACGTTGAACTATCCCTGTGCCCCTAGGATGAAGCCCACTTAATCGTGGCGTATAATCTTTTTAATATGTTGCTGTATTCGCTTCGCTAGTATCTTATTTAGGATTTTTGCATCTGTGTTCATGAGAGATATTGGTCTGTAGTCTTCTTTTTTTGACTAACACCCCTTTAGAGCACAGAATACAACAATTCTATCTTCTTTAAAAAAAAAAAATAGTTTATTCATATGAGTGAAAAGAGTAGTTATTTCTTGTTCTAAACATCCTCAGGGCAGTTAGAGACAATCCACCTGGCTGTCTTCAGTAGGAAAATAAGAGAGACCCATGCAGCCTAAAGGAGGCTCACTGTCATGTTCTCTTTTTCCAGTCTTATTTCTTTTCCTCAGAGATAAACAAGCTAAAACTGGTTATGATGTTTTAAAGTGAAAGAAAGTAAACACTGAAGTATCCCTTGTGATTTTCTTTACCCAGCCATCTGCTGAAATAATATGTATTAAGGAGAATTGATGATGTGCGTACTCCACAGGTCAGCAGTAACACACTAACTCATAGCCATGGGAGATGCTGAATGTCTTGGAACCTTAAGAACCATTTATTTCAATATTTAAAACTTAAGAAACTTTTTTTTTGTTGTCGTTCATTTGGCTATTAATCTCTTTTTAGCTTTGGAATAGCATGCTGTCACTTATACTAGGACAGGGTTAGATTCTTTGCTGCCAGGAATTATTTCTTTCAAATATGTATTTCTGTTGTGTAAAGGGTACATGTATAATTTCGGTAAGGCACTTGTGCTGGATTGTTTTTAAAAGTCAGGAGTGAGAATACTACTTGGTATGATCTCCTGTGGGGAGAGTAATATTTTCCTGTTACAGTGGATGGCATCCTCTTCTACTTTCTGCTTTCTTCTCTTTTCCCTGAAATTTATTACTGTCCTTAATAAACAGAGCAGAGAAACAAACATTCTATACTAGCATTCTTACCAGCTTTATGAATCTCTGAATCAACTAAAATGAAAAGTGCCAGTCATCTGTACCTATCCATTCTTCACAACAACAAGTGGAATAGAAAAAGAATTGGTTACAAAGATAGTCATTTCTCTGTCGACACAAGTCTCATGTACATTATTCCTCCTTGATGTGTTTTTGGCTTTCCAGAATGACTGTGGGACAGTGTTGATCTGCTTACATGACTTGGGCAGAACTTTAAGCTTTTAGCACAACCTTTCAATTGCCAAAGTTGTTTTTCTCTGACAAACTTAGTATCAACTGTCATTTTTCTGGTCATTATGCACTGAGCTTTTAAATTCCTCAACGTCCAGATATTGTCCGTTTTTCTTTTTGACAAGAATTATCCAAGAAAAATGTACACAACTGTGATATAATTTTAAAAAGCATTCTATGAACATCGGAGATTTCAAGTAATGCATTAACCTCTTAGAACCTCAGTTTACTCATCTCTAAAATGAGTGTGATAACTCCTATTTTTCTTAAAGCAGTGTGATGAATGTAAAAGTAGTTTATAAATCCATAATTTACTATACAAAAATAGATGTTATTTGCTAATCTGCATATAGCCAATATTCGCTTCTATATAGCTTTTGCATGGTATCTGAATTCTAACACACAGATTCTTTTTAGTTTGGGGAATGTTTTTCACAGTTAAGTCAGCAGAATGCTGATGGGAGCAAGATGTGATTGTTTGACACCAACTTTTCATATTTTTAGAATTAGTCTCTCTTCCTAAAAATCAGCATTCTCTGAAATCTACATTCTTTCTGATAACTTGCAGGAATTCCCAGAATTCTAGGATCTTTGCTCTAGGGTACAGCTTTTGTCATATTTAAAATATAGTGGTCCCACTTTCTCTGCAGTTTTGTTTGTATGGCTTCCGTTACCTGTGATCAACTGCAGTTCGAAAATATTAAATGAAAAATTCCCAAAATAAACAGTTCGTAAATTTTAAACTGCACCATTCTGAGTAGTGTGATGAAATCTCTGGCACCATCTCACTTTGTCCTGCCTAGAAGGTGAATCATCCCTTAGTCTGGCATATCCACAAGAGAGAGACACCACATTCAATTATTATTATAATTATTCTATTTTATTAGTTATTGTTAATTTCTTACTGTGCCTAATTTATAAATTAAACTGTATCATAGGTATGTATATATAGGAAAAAAACATAGTATATGCAGTGTTCGATTCTATCTGTGATGTCAGTCATCCACTGGGAGTCTTGGAACATATCCTCCTCAGATTAGGGGGGGCTACTAAACAACTATATTATATGCTATATAATAGTTCATACAATAAGGTATAATAATGCATACTAGTTCATATTTGAAAGCTCTAAGACATTATCATAGGAATAGAAAGCTGCTTTTATTTCCTATTTATAATCACGTCTAAAGCAATTAGCCCCAACTTTTTCACCATGTTTTGTATATCTTTGTACTTCTAAATTCAGTGTATCATTTTTTGTTCCTTCATAATTTAAAATGGTCTGTGACTGGGCCAGATACTTTCACTTTTTTTTTCTTTTTTTAATATAATTTCCATTTTATTTTTTTCCAGGGGATAGTTTTTCTTCAGACCTTCACAACTTAGATCCTTGCATGGGCTTTGGCAGAGGTTGTGTGACAGCATCTGCAGGTCTAAATTGGAATTATAGTGTTTGGTCCTTCTGGCTTCAGGAGAATGATTCCTGACTACCTTACTGAGAATGGCACAACTCCTGCAGTTATGTAGTTGTACTTACTTCTCCACTTGATCTTAGCCAAAAGGCCGAGAAGTGATTTTACTTACTTCCCAAGTGAGTAAAGTAAGTATTGAGAAGTAAGTAAAACCTGAGAAGAACATAGGCATCAGAGACCCTTACTTCCGAAATATCCTGACAGTTTTGGTCTCTGTTATGTTCTAAATGATGAATGTCTTCTTTTTTTTTAAATTACACTTGACATCCAATATTATATTAGTTTCAAGTGTATAGCATAGTGGTCTTCTTTTTTTTTAAATTACACTTGACATCCAATATTATATTAGTTTCAAGTGTATAGCATAGTGGTTAGACATTCATATAATTTACAAAGTGATCTCTCCGATAAGTCTGGTACTTACCTGACGCTATGCAAAGTTATCACAATATTATTGACTATATTTTCTATGCTATACTTACATCCCTGTGATTACTTTGTAATTACCAATTTGTGCTTTTTAATCCGTTCACCTTTTTCACCCAACCCCCTCCCATCTGGCAGTCACCAGTTTGTTCTCTATCTAAACGATGAACATCTTAATGGCTTTGTCTTTGGGCACACATCAGGCAGGTCGGTGGAGTGATTCAACTGCACGTGGCCATTGCCCTTTTTGTCATGACAATTGTACTTTCTCTTTTTGGTCATCTTGGAAGCGAGGACCTGAGACCTCCACTTTTTTCTTATAAAAACATTTTTCTGCCATAGAAGTATTATAACTGATAGAATTCCTTCAAGATGACTGCCTTTGCCCTCCTAATGGCCTACTAGGACATTTAGGCCCCCAGGAGGTACAACACAGGGGTATTCAAGGTAAATTTACATATTTCAATCTCAACTAGGATTTCTCTGTTAACTGGTCGCCAGCCTAGAAGTATCTCAAACCCTCTTTCACCTCTTCTCTATCTTAAAGCCCAGAAAGAGTCTTCCAGAACTGGATGACTATCAAGATAGAGGCCTACCCATCCTATTACAGAAGCAGACAGGAAAGGAGTAGGCCTCGCTATATCTCCTTTTATATATACTCTCTTCTCACTACCTGTCAGGATTTACACATACTGTAAATTACTACATGAGGCTTCCTTGTATGAGATCTAGGTGGCTTAATGCATATCTGAGCTTTTACATAAGGTAAGTACGTTGGGAGGAAGAGAATTTGTAGTCAATGCTAATTATTTAACTTGGAAAATAGAAAAGGAAGAGAATTAATTATCCATAATCCCACCACCCTCTTGCAATCTCAATTAATAATTTGTTGTATCAGTCCATTGTTACTGTTTTTCTTACATGGTGTTGTCGTTGTGATACATGGTCATTAGTGCACCTATAGGTTTCTACCTTTTTTAATGTACTATTACAGCTCATTTATGAAACTGACAATATATATTTCCTTCTGTGTCCCCTACAAGACAGTCACATTATTGTTATGGTCTTTTCATTTGGTGGTAAACAGCCTACATTCTCTCTAGACCTAATTTGAATCCAGCTTGGTAGCTGTGTGATTTCCTACAAATCACTTAAACCTGTTCTCTAAGCTTTGGGTTTCTCATTTGTTAAATGGCAATAATAAAACCTATAGCAAAGGTTATCGCAAGTACTAAATGTAATAATGTATTCAGTACACTTAGGCCTTTGCCTGGCATATAGGAAGTGCTCAATAAATGATAGTGGCAATGACTTTGGTAGTGGTTATGATATGACCCTAGAATATCCGTGAGATCCACTGATGCTATTGCTTCCGTTATAGATTTCTCTTCTCTCCTAATTAGTAACGTTCTTCTAATTGTATAAGTAACCCATAATCCTAGTAATTAATTTTTCCTGCAGCAAAAGAAATTAATTTTTTTTTTTTAATCTCTGTTTGAATTGTAAGTTCACCAGTACGGCCTAAGCAACAGGATAGATACTGCCCCAAGGTATCAAAGCATGGGAGGTTATCCACGAATGTTAAGTCAGACTAATTACCTTTAAGAAGCACTCCGTGGTGGCAGATGACTTTTTCTCCTGACCCGAGGATGACGTTCAGACAATAGAAAGAAGCAGAAGCCACTACCTCTGCACTGTGGTTCTAAGTAATTCTTGACAAGCTTTGCGATTACATGAACATGTAGAGGCAGAAACCTCTTAGGCCACATGAGTAAGTTGTAAGTAATTTGGGGAAGAAAACTTCCTCTTCATGTATTTTTAAGACATAATTTATAGTGTTCCATAGGAACATTCTTTGTAGTTTCTGCTGAATGATTTAAGGTGACACTGTCCTCTGACTCACTTGATTTATTTCCTAGGCTGAAAATTACAGTGTTTTAAACATCTCTGGAGCATATTTTCTCAGGTCCATGAGTTTTTATCTTTTAATCTTTCTATTTCTCTGTACCCTAACAGAGTTGTCCTATAATTTGACACCATTCGTGTTTATCAGTATCCTAGATTGATCTTAGTTCCAGTCAGTACCTAGTGCACCTTCTAGAATATATCAAGTTCACTACACACGCCTCTCAGTTAACATATGATAGGACTCCCTTTTATTAACAGTTTTGGAAGACAGGCCTAACATTTGCCTATTATATCACATTTTTATGTTATAGAGTTATGTTTTGGAGTATACGATTTGACTCACATTTTATCTGAACTATTAAACAACAGTCTTGTTACAATAGGGTTCTACAGTATTCCTTTCATTAACTTGTCCTCAGCTCCTCACTAATTTGTTATTTTCTATACATTCTTTGTCTTTAGGATAACTGTCTGTTTTGGGTTAAAGGAATATTTTCTTAGACGCAAAAATGCATCATCAACCAAAACAAAAGAGCTATTTCCCCTTGATGTGTCTTCCTCCTCCTTCCTGATCCTCGGATGACGAGGCCGAAGTTTCCAGCTGGATCTGGCAGTCAGCATTTCTGGGATAAATTAAATGAGCACACTTGATTGAGGTGTAGCTGGACTGTATCACTGTCTTCCTATTATCCTGGGAGATCAAAGGAGAGCACAAATAGAGGCTTAGTCTTTAAAATATTTGAAACAGATGGCTGCTAAAAATTCAGGTTTTAAGGCAAACCACTTGTTAGCAAGATTTCATTTCTTTTTATTGAAAGATAGTCAACACTGAACATTTACCACTTTTCTTCCTCAATTTCAAGACTAGAATCACAAACTTTTTGCATGAGGAGGAATTTGGCAAACCTAGAAAGTTCTGAGACACTCTGGGTTCCTTTTCATGTGAATATAAAATAATTATTCAAATTTTGTCTTCGGCATTTTTGGTATTAAATGAAAACATCTTAAATGTCTTAAGTTCTCATAGTCATTTTGTTGGTGGATCGCTATTTAAAATCAAGTATTCACATTGTTGTATCTTCTAGAAATTGAACCAGAATGTTTATTCCTGACTCTTATGTTTTAACAAACTGAAAAGCACATTTCCACACTCCTTATCATTGACATCTGGGTCTTAAGTTCACATAGAATAATTCTGTAAGTGTAATTTGAAGTTTTTATTGTTTGGTTTAAAACTGACTAAAGTGAGAAAATTACCCCAAGAAATATTTATTGGGATTCTGCCATGTACCACACTGCACTAGGTATATGGATTAAAATACGTTAGTCAAGACCCTAAAACAAATACTAAACAATGAATTTTCTCCAATAGAAAAAAATTATACAAGGCACAATAGAAAAACTGAGGTCTCCACAAGAAACTTAAGATTTCACAGAGGAGATGACACTTGAGCAATAGGCATTTGCCAAACAGATATCATTTTAGACATTTGCAAAGATATAGAAGTATATAACAAAATTGGTATAATCTTGGTAGTTCACTGTGGATAGTGCCTAGAATATATCCTAATTATTTCAACATAACACATTACCCCAGAACTTGGCAGCATAAAAAAGCAATAAACCTTGATTATCTCAGTGGTTTTTGTGGGTCAGGAATTCAGGAGCAGCTTAGCCAGGTAGTTCTTACTTGGAGTCTCTTACGGGGTCATAGTCAAGATGTCATTTGGGATTGCAGTTATCCAAGAGCCTGACTGAGGATGGAGCATCCGATTCCAAAATGGCTCATGCACAGTTTATGCTGTTGGCAACAACCTGCAGTCCTCACCATATAGACGGGCTGCTGCAATGTCCTCATGCCACAGTGGCTGACTTCCAGAGACAAGAACAAGGAGGAAGCCATGTCTTTTATGACCAAAGGTCAGAAATTACATATCATCACTTCTACTGCAAGTCACTGAGACCATCTTACATTTCATGAGACAGTGTCTTAGGCTCTACTTTTTGAAGGGAGGAATGGCAAAGAATTCGTAGACTTATTTTAAAAACACCGCAGGGTGTAAGGGCAAGGGTAGGGTGACAAGCCATGGTGCTGGTGCAGTCAGCAGCGGGTAGATCATAAAGACCTTAGTATACCGTTACAATCTATAGAGGATGGACAGAAAGGGGAGAATACTGGAAACAATGTCAGTTAAGAGCTTCCTACTTTGTCCTGGAGAATATCGCTGTGGGCTTGAATGGGTACAATAATGGAAGAGTTCGAGAAGTAGGAATATATATATAATCAAGAAGCTTTGGTTCTTCTAAGAAATGTCCCAAATTGTTTATAGTCTTCTTTGGTTTAGAAAACAGAGAACACAGTATGAAAGCCCAGTTATAGTTCAGAAAGTTTAACTTTCCCACAGGAACTATTCAGGTAAAAAGCAATGAAATAAAGCCTGCATGTTCTGTAATGTGTCAAGGAGAGAAGCATCAAGCTATGATGCATGGACACTGAGTAACTTAGCTCCTAACCGTGTTTACAAGTCAGGTTACCTCTCTGGGTCTTGAATTTTACACTTAGAAATTAGGGCAAGGAGAAGGGAATAAACGACCTGGATGATGCAAAATTCCTTCCATCTTTTATGTTCTGTACTCAAAATGAGTACAGAATGCTATTTTGATCCAATTCGTGTTTCGTACTTGTTTAAGAATGTTTGACTCAGTAGAAACATTTGACCTATTTACAAATATTTAAATCAGGTTATACCAGTGTCAGGGAATTTTCACTGAATATTTCCTAGAGTTAGCACTAAGTTAATTCAGTTTAATTTTTATCAATTTTCTACATATATAGTTGAAAATGTCCAACTTCTTCAGTATTCTTATGTTACTGAATCATTTCGATATCAATTATTTTTAATATTTAAATGTTATAAAGATTTTATTATCATTTCAATTTCCTTTTTTTTAGTATATGTGCTGCCAAAGCAAGCGCAAGATTTTATTTATCAGTTAGCGTTTTTATCCATATGAAATTTTACTAATTATAACTTTCTGCAACTATGAATTTTCTCTTTATGCCTACTACCAAATCCAGTTCTCTATTTAGCCGGTGTTTTATTTTGTATTGATACTCCTATCCATTCAAGTAATATATATTATGAGCTGAATTTTTATAAAACAGCAATTATTATTCATTTCTTAACTAATCTGTGAGAAAATTATAAGAATTTCCTCTTTAATATTATAGTTACCCTATAATCTGGAATTGGTCTGTTGTAGGGATTAGCAGATGTTTTTTGTAAAGTTTCTGATAGTAAATATTTTATGCTTTGTGAGCTATACACTCTGTCAAAACTACTCAGCTCTGCTGTTGTGTGAAAGCCATAGACGGTATGTAAATAAGTGAGCATGACTGTGCTCTCACCTAACTCTGTTTATGGACACTGAAATTTGATTTTCATATAATTTCCAGGTGTCACCAGATATTCTTCTTTTGATTGTTTTTTCAACAATTTGAAAAATGCAAAAACCATTGTTAGCTGATGGATTGTAGAAAAACAGGCATCAGTGCTGGATTTGGGCCATGGTCTATAATTTACCAACCTCTGATCTATTGTATTGTATATCCAGTTCTTTGTGCTTCTCATTACTTTCACATGCCATTATAAAACCATTTGCAGTTGTTGAATATGTAGCTAAATGCAAATGATAGGATTAAGATGTCCTCAGAGTCAAGATGTCAGCTAGAGTTATCAGAAATAACTTGTATTTTACAGGTACTCAGATACAAGGATGAGCATTTATTATTCCAGGTTTATAGGTGGTGCAACAAATTCTTGAAAATAACAATAGTTAATAATTACTAAAGAAGCTTACTATGTGGTGGACATGCAGATTATTACAATCTCATAAAATATACTATATTCAATGTAACTAGTCCTAGGTCTCATAGCTAGAATGTTGCAGACTCAAGAGTTAAGCCAGACAGTCTGTCTCCAGAGCCCAAGCTCTTAACTACTGCAGTGTGCTGCTCTGAAGTTCTGCACTGCTTCACAGAGTCATCAAGACAATGCAAACGTTTTATAACACGTAACACAAGTGATACAAATCTGTCTCTGGTGAAAGCAGCCTCTGCGTTAGAAAGCCGTTGTCCGTCACAGTCTCTGAAACTGGATGCCCAGTAATTAACGTGATTACCACTCAAGGGCCTGCACGCTCATGGCTACAGTGTTTGAACGGGTCAGTCATGTTTATGGTCGTGGATGTGGCCACAACCAGCCACATTGCCTGCCCTGCTGGCACTAAATAATAGAGACCACTGTGTCTGCTTGAAACATAGTGCTATAAGGTGTAAGGTGCCAGAGCAGCTTTTGCCGGAGAAATGTTCAAGTAAATAAAATTCGTAGTTAAGATCATAAGATGCAGAAGACCACCAAAGTTAATTTAATTCCATGAGTAACTAACAAAAAATTTCATGGGGGAAGGAACTAACATGAGAGCACATAAGGCAAGCAGCCAGGCAAACAACTGTACTTTCCTAGAAGGTACAAGTTGGAATTATTCCAAGAGATACTAAGTTCCAGGAGTTCCAGTTCAGAGGAGCCTGGCCTCTGCCAACCAGACCACAGTCTGTGTGTGTATGTGTGTGTGTGTGTACGTGTGTACATGTACGTGTGTTTTAAGTGAGACGTGAACCTGATGCTTTATTCTCTAGCATAGAAATATATGCTCATTGAGATGGGCATGTTAATGAAATCAGGGAAAGCTTAAAATCTTCAGGTACGTCAAACGTATAGCGCTGCACTCACAAGATAGTCTGAGACACACATGTCAGCCTTAGGATGGCTTTGCAATATTCTTTGAAGTGGTACATCTGGGAAATGATGTGTAGATGGTTTATTAGATAGACGAATAACAGAAGTATAGCAGACCAAATGGCATGAGATCTTGTTGCTTAGATGAATAAGATGGCAGAGGCTTTGCTCCCTGTGGATGATACAAGAAGGGCTTTCTATTTCTTGTCAGCAGTAGCATCTTATATTTAAGAAGATTATAGCTGCTGAATCCCACATGGCAACTAAGTATAAAGAATCTCCCAAAATTGTGTGGTGCATAATGGTAAAGCATGGAGAGCGCTATTCTCCCTGTTAGTCACTGTTAAAGTCTGAGACTATACACCAAAAATATACTCACTCCCTGGAAAGAAACCAAGGAAAAGCACTAATAACATGAACCAATTAACATGGTGAAGGAAAGGTGTATTTCTGCATTCTCTTGTCCCTTTTCTTCTTTGCTTGATTGCTAGTGTTTCGCTTTCATTCTTTCTGTTTCGTATTTTCTAAACACTCATATTATATATTAGGTATTCTGATTATATCAGAAACATGGTCTCTATTCTTTGTATTTCTTCAATAAAACTGCTACAAAATTTGGTTGTGGGTTCATGTGTATGGTAGCTTTGTACTGAAAGGTGGGGCTAAAACCTGGTACATAAAACAAATATAAAGATTTTATGCAAACTTTCTCCCACTGTCAAGTCACTTTACAACTATGCTGGGAGCCTACTTACTGTTTGTTAGATCGTGTAGCTTCACATGCTTCAGTCTAGAGGTACCCCATTTCCGGTTCCTTGGAACTTTCTTGACCTGCCTGCACCTATCTTTCCACTTGTGCTAGTACTCTGCTCATTTTCTCTCTGGATCTGTCAGCTTTGTCAGAGTGCTGGGGTTCGCTCTTTCTGACCGTTCTGTTTCTCATATCCCGGTGGGACTGCTCCACTGTACAACTACTCTTCGGAATTGATCTTCGATCAGCACTTGCGGAACCCTGCGTTAGATCAGAGGGAATCAGGGCACAGGGGCCCTTCTTCCAAAGAGCTTGGCATGCTCCAGGGCATCCCAAATTCTCCTGGCTATTAACTTAAAACATAATATCAGTCACAACTTGTAGGATTTCTGGTATTTCTGTGCGGAGCCCCTTTTATCATAGTCACTTTTCTATCCTCAAATAATAAAACTTTGCTTAAGCATCAGTGACTATCAGAGTTTGGGTTATGCTAAGCAATTTCACCTTTCAGAGATGGGGAAGGGAGATTAATTCAGTGACTATATGGGAGGTTGTATTCTCAAATAAAGGAAATGGGTAGAAAAAACAATCTTCCTAAATTTTTTGTCCACCCAACGCCTGGATTACTCCCAAGGTAAAAGGGGTGATGTCTGGAAATCGTTAATCCGTAGGATTTGTTCATGGTGTATAAAATTTTCAGAAAGAATTTGCTTTTAAAATATGATTTCCTGATTGACTATGGCAGACAGAAATCTAGGAAGGCAAACTCAGAACAGCCAAGATCCCTTTTAGAATGTCAGATATATGACACTTTTTGGTGTGTGTGTTTGAATTGGAAATAAAGATTCTTCATGTGGCTAGGTCAGGAGGAAAGAGAAGAGGTAGCAAGGAAAGGAAGAGAATAGCATGGATACAGAGCAAAGCTATGGGGTGGAGGTGGGGGTGAACACCCATGCCTTTCCTGAAATTAGCTGCTAGCTCACCGAGAACCTAGCTTTATTTCAATTTATAGTAATGAGAGGAAGAAGTTAAGGAGACATCCTTAGTTTCAGTTCTAAAAGTGCTCTTTTTTAATATTCAGAAACATTTCCATTCTCTCAGTTATGTAGAGTTCTAAACTGTACTAAAGCTGAAAATATTGGCTTAGGGCCCTTCTGCTCAGATCTTTCCCCATCTTGCTCTGGCACCCCCTTGCCACTGCAAGCATATACATGTGCATTCTTATGTACACCAGGTCATAAAGGCTTCTAACCTGTCACAGTTTGTTTCCTGACTATTTCCGACTTTAGCAGTGAGATTAAATTCCTGTATGTAACTTGTCTTTAAATAGCACAGATACCCATTTCTGGTATTTATACACGGCTACAGATACATTTATATTTTCCCCTGCATTCCAAGCGATAGGTAAACTCTCCTTCCCTCCCACCTGTGCCCTCTTAGGCCACTTTCTTGATAAGCACTGTTTAATGAGGAGCCATGTCTACCAAAGGCTTCAGAAACAGAATGAGACTCTCTGTGGCCATAGCAATAAACTTCTAAGTGTCTGCATTGTCTCTTGTGTTTGATTTCATGCTGATGTTGAAATGATAATATGACTAATAGTAAATTGTCTTTGTTTATTCTCCAGCTCTCCTGTGTACATACACAACATGCACACACACACCTTTAACCTGACCTTGAAATAACTGCTAATCACAGAATAGTCTCCTTCAGAGACTGGACTCTGGGAGCTTTTGTACAGATAAGCTATCAAATCTCATAGTTACTAGATAATCATACTTGGTACTTTTCTTCTCTGTATTTCTGTAGATTGTGAGAAGGAGCCAATGGATTGTTCTCTGTGGTTTAGATTCACATCCTTTGTTATGTTATTCCTTATTTACTGAGATACTGTCAAGGTTAGGACATTCCTTTTTTTTTTTAACCTAGGCAACTCCACTTGGCCTTCCCCTCTATACCCAGTGTAATCAGTACATTGCATTAGAGAGAGAAGAAAATGAAATGTTGAGATGAGGCTGTTATTGTGTTTTGCCCAGCAGGGAGCAAGCACGTTGCTGATTTTCAGATCCATCTGTCTAGCAAACATATAATAAAGCCGAGAAGTGTTGTTGTGCTTGACTGCAGCAAATAACAGCTGGGATACTTTATGCATCAGACCACAACGGGTCACAATGGAGCATGAATTATCAGTTTCAGCACTGGAGTATGTACACAGGCATGCAAGGAGTTGAAGGACACCATTTTTACCTATGGCCAACTGCCTGCCTAGTTTTGCCTTTTAAATTCAGCAACAGCCTCTATTTGGCTTGCCTACTCAAAAAGTGTAAGCCTCTCTTCTCCCTCTTTTGCCTTATCTTTTTTCCTATGTCTAGACTTTTTCCCCTCATAATTTCTCATCCAGAAGTGTATAGCTCTGGAACTTTACTATACAGTGGGGAAGTCATTCGGCTATTTTATTTTTAGTTTATTTTATATACACATATACATACACACTAACATGTAACCCCTACATGTTCACTAAAATACAATAAATAATTTATTGTGGAGAGTTAAGGCTCAAGCCAAGAAACGAATCAAAGGTGCTTTCCTCTCTTTATTAGCTCTTAAGAGCAAGGAAGAATTTTGGAACACCCATCTGCTCCTAGCATATCTGAATCTAGTAGGGCGGGTGGGCGGCTTTCTTGATTCTAGTTATCTCATTCTCATTCAACCATCCTTTCTGGGTGCGTAATATATGTCTGCTTAATTGGTTAGCTTGTAATAGCTTCTGTGCTTCATAATAGCCTTCTCTACCCTTTATTCCCATTTATCTGTACTATCTTTATCTATACATACTTGTCTGCCCTCTTGTTGGTTAACAACCTTATTTTCATGTATCTTACAACTTTCCAAGTGTTAAAGCAAGTACTTGAAATACCTAAAGCCTTAACATTCTCTATGAGCACATGAATAGATGGGCTCAACAGGAAATTCCCCTCTCTCACTGGTGGGCAGGCCCACAACACACTTCTGTCTATTTGAGGAGCGTTTATTATACTGCATAGAATAGGTTTTAACTGAATGAAGACAAAATATAGCAAGCAGTTCTATAGTTCAGATTTTAAGATTCTTTTTATTCTAAACCCTGTTTCCTGTTTCCTTACAACTTTGAGTACAGAAGTTTTTTCTCTTCATATCTGGATTAAGAAATAGAGGATGTTTTCTTTTGTTTTGCCAGAGTAGTAAGGTATGCTTAAAAGTTGACAACAGATTTCTGAGCTGTTTAACTAAGAGGAAATTATTACACATTATTTTTTAAAATGATTCTCAATTTTTTCATATTGCAAAGCCTGTAGCCTTTTGCAGTTCTCATAGACGTGCACTTAAACTATAAAGCCCTTTAAATGTGAAAACATTGGAAAGAGTTTTTATTCTCAACCACATATTTCTGTTTGTAGTAAGATTCCTGGTTAACATTTTTTCATCTCAGCGACCTTGTTAAACAAAAAAAAACTTTGATGACCAAAACTTTTTCTGAAGGAAAGGATTTATTGAGCCAAATGCTAGCCAGAAAAGGACAGGTCCTGGGACATGCAGTCTAAACCACCGGCCGCAGGGCTGGATGGAGAAGGCAACACGTCTGCTGTCCTGAGCTGACGGGCTCTTTTATACATTATGTTTTGGAGAAGAAAGATGTAAGTTGTTTTGAAAGAGTTTACATTGGCTACAGATAAGGAGGGGCAGGGCAGGAGAAGGTGAAGGGAGGGGTGCAGTTCTAGGATAGGTGCACAGTCCTTAAGGAGAAAATATTTACTATTTTCGACCTGTGCTGGGCAACAGTCCTGCAAGTTCATGCATACGCAGGATGTGGTTACTTCTTTTTAGATAGCCCCCGGAAGTTGAGTCAAAGCTCCAGCTCACATTCAGGAATGCGGGCAGTCTGTTCCTAACTTTATATATGAAGACTAAGTCAGACTGAGTTTCAAATCAAGGCAAAGAGGTTTATTTAGCAATTTAAGGATTCGCCTGAAGTAAGCTTCAAAATTAAAGTTATACAACAAAGAATAATCATGAATTTACACATTTTAATTCTTGTATACACTTAACACATTAGTTCTATTATTTCATGAATTTTTTTTTAATGTAGAGTAGGACCACATTCTTATTCATAATATTCTCATAATCAGCTAATACTGATTATGTATGGCATAGCACAAAGGCATTCGCTAAAATTTGTTAAGTGAGTTATATACATTTTTAATTTCAATATGTGTAATTTGATATGCTGCATATCTAATCAGTGTAGCAAAATTATTATGAGGGTGTACTATATTTTTTCAAAGAACTCTTTTCTTTCACAAAATAGCTAGCTACATTTAAGTAAAACATAACTGAAGTTCCAAACCTTTGAGAAGAGACTTAATACTATCCCTTATCCTCCTGATCCTGAAGTAATTATTGACCAAGAAGATAAACTTAGTTATTCAGGGGAAAAGAGACTTTGAGACTGAATTGATGAATTTTATTTGCTTGCCTCCTTTTTTACTTTTCAGAGTTTAGATCTTTGCTGAGACCTCTGAACAAGAATGTCATTAATAGAATAGTGTCTCTGGAAGTTAATATGTTAGTTGTTAATGTACCTCTGTTGGAGACAGAAGTATAAATGGTAGCCCAGTGAGAAATCAAAACTGCCATTAGCATTTATGCAGTTAATATATGGACAGTTGACCCTGCCTCTAAAAACTCCAGCAAATAGAAGAACAAAAAGATTTTGTAACCAATTAAGGGCAGTGAGCTAGCCACAAAAGAATCATGGTAAATATAAAAATAATTTTCCGGGAGCACAGTCAATAATCAATAAATATTATCTTTTTTAAAAAGGCGGGGCACATTCCAAACAAGAAAACGTTAGTACCCCAAGGGCAAATACCTTAAGTCTCAGATAGTATTCAGTACCTATTCATCCAGTCTTTATGATAAAGACTGAGTTCCTAGAATGTGTTGCAACCAACTAATCTATACTTAGAGTGTCTAACACAGAAATAGTAGAGTAGGAAGACAAAAAGAGGCTGTATAATTAACTGGCTAAGGGGACTTTTGCTCTGTACATTTCGTCCTGGTAGTGAAAAGCCAAATGGTCTAAGAAAGTGTGTTCAGATTTCATAGATGAATGGGTTACAGAAATGGAGTACTGTAGAATTTCCTATTATAATCTGTATCGAGCAATACAGGAGCAACTCCTCTGTTTTACTTAAGTGAAAGGAGGTTAAAATAAACACTTTTGGAAGATCATTGTCCTCTGTCGCCATATGTCATCAAATGCTGGCCTCTGAACCCAACTCGAGGAACTATACATAAACAAATAACTCCTTTCAAGAAAAAACAAAGCTCTCAGTACATCAATCAAAAATATCTCCTTTTTATAATTTTAAATCTTTTTTAACAGCTTGGTAAATGTAGGATTGGTAGAATATGGCTATTTTGGCATTATATTTTATGGAAGCAGAGGTTATCTTGACAAGTTCATTTTTTAACTTCTTTTTGCCAAAAAAAAGATATAGAACAGTGGTTCTGCAAGGTATAGAACTAATGTGGCCTGACCACATTTCTAATGATTTTTGGTAGGACTCCTCACCGGTATACTGAGGTTGTATGTGGACAAAAGATATAACTTATGGATCCTGCAAGACATCCTCTTTCTACTTGGCAAGTGTCCCTCTTCCCTCTTGAGATTAGGCAGTGGCAGTTCTACCTTGTGGGAAATGCAGTTTCTTTTCTAAGTGGCCTACCCAAGTTAGTTTGGGGGTGGGGGAAGAGATAAGGGCATTTCCCACATGAGTGACATGGTTAAATGTGTCTCCGAGAGACCAAAGTAGGTTTTTTTTTAAGGATTGATTTGGGAACTATGCTTGTGGGACAGTTTCATATATTCTCACGTAGTAAGCTGTATAGCTTTTTTGGCTTCGTTTTTTAAAAAGCAATTCTCTTTGATGTGGGAAGAAAAGACCGACATCTTAGCCATAGAATGAATTTTTATCCTAGAAAAAGTTTTCAAATTTCATTGTTTTTTAACTTTTCAATTGAACTTTGAAAAATTAGAGTGCAAAACACTATCATGTTTTCTAAACAAGTAGCATTTCAGCATGAAATGCATTTAAATCAGCTTGAAATTCATCTCTGATTAAGAACAGGGACCTAAGAAGTCAGATTTTATCCCCTAATCATACAATAATAAGCTCATGTCATTCCGTTTTCCTATGAGAAATTTGACCTTTTGATTACTACCATTTATCATATTGTTCCCTTCCCTCAACAGTCATACTTTTTTATGCCAGTTTTCCAATCCAAACGGTAATTACCTAAGATACTAGCTCTTTTAGCCTTGCAAGCCAGATGTCATGGCATCTACACACATGCACACACACACACACACATACATGCATACACACACGGAATGGGAATAAGTTGCACAAACCTAGTAGAAATCCCAAAGTGATATTTTTTTAAATCAATGTGTCTATGAAAGAAGATAGAGAAGTCTAAGCTTAAAAATAAAATGGCAATTAAAATAGGACTGCATTGCTTAGAGGCATGAGGGATGTGGTAATAGAACCATGACTAGACAGTTTAGTTCTTAAAGTGTACATGCATTTAAAGGAATATTGCCTTTAAAGATTACACTTTGGAATTCTTTCTGCATTTTCTACAGTGAGTATACATGTGTGGTCAGAAATAAAATACAATTATTTTTTAGAGATTGGTGTTATTTGTGAAAAAACTCTACAATTTCCCACTCTCCAAATCCTCTACTTTATTGAAACAGTCCCTTCCTTTGGTGATTAGCAGTACTGATATATTTATCGTAACATAGTTAGGAAATGTCAGCACAGAACCATGAGCCTGCTCATTGGGGGTCTCTTATAGAACCCCAGAGCCTTCCACAGCAGCACCTAAGTGTTTAACCTTTATCCTTTTAGAATTGTATGTGAGAGAGAGATTAAAAAAATAAAAATAACGCTAAATTAATTCACCCTCTCTGGTTTGTCTAGCCAGGCTTTAACATCTATGTTATATTGTACTCTATAGGCCTGAACTCTGAACTCTGATGTCTTTTGTAAGCTAATGATTGTCTTAGCCAGTAAGCCCTGGCTCTTCTCTCTTTTAATTATTTCATGAATATAGTATTAGAAAAAAAAAAATGTAGCATATTTATAAAGCAACCATTAAAAACCATGGTAATGTATAATGTTATAAATAGTACTCACAATATAACATTAAATGGATAAACAATCTATCAAGCAAAATGCGAAGTCTCATACTCTTAAAAATTGATTAATATAAGTTTATAAAAAGACTTGGAAGAAAATTACTAAAATGTTTCAAGTGATATTCTTGATGGAATACCTATTGGCTCTTTTATTATTTCTTTTATGCTTTTTCTCCTATTTTTCAGAGTAAAATATGTGTTGATTTCCTAATAAAAAATTAAATATTTCTTTTAAAAGTTATTGAAAAGAAAGGAAAGCAGCAGGATCAGCCTTCTGAAGAGGCCAGGGAGAAATCAGTGTCACTGTTGAAAGTAATAGCAGGCCTTATTTCTGTTGACTTGAAGATTGTTGAGGTCCTTATTCATTAGGTGGGTCAGAGGTGTCCTGTTGACGAAAAATGCCAGCCTAGTGACATGCAGCAGGTGCAGACCTCTGCCTCGTAAACCCTGGGAATATTTTGAGAATTGCCAGCAGTTTGGCAATGTTTTGCAGCTCTCACAGCTGCTGTGTATCAAGCAGATGCTGCACTAATATTTCGTTCTTCTGAGATGTGAGATCTGGCCCAACTGCTCCTAAACACCCCAGGCCTTGACCAGCTACCAAGTACCTGACCAGAGTATTATCATGAGAGCTGTCAAATGAAATTCGGGGGCAGAAGTCATCTGTCACTTAATGTGCTTCCAAAGGGGGTCAAGGGGTTAGTTGTTCATCCAGAGTAAAGTGAATATTTAAAAAAAGAGAGAGAGAGAGAGAGAGCAGGACTACTATTCAAGAAAAACAGAACCAGTGTTATAACTGAGAGAATTTCAGAGAGTCCTTGGCTGTGAGTCAGGTATTTGGTGTTATACAAGGATTTATCAATCACTGTTTAAAAAGAATATTGGAGAATGCAGGAAGCTTAAGCCAGGATGAGGCAGGTTTAATAATGAGTTCACTCATCACATCTCTTGGCCAACGAAAACATGCACCTTCTCCAGAGACAGAATTTTTCTTCCATTCCAAGAGATGGAGGAACACATGAAGTATATGTTGTCCAGGCTTTCAGATGAGCAAATTTCACTAGCAGTTTTTTGTAACCTACTCATAAATAAATGGGAGGAGAGATTGTGAGGTAACTGGAGTCTGTGAAAATAAGATAGTTCTGTGCTTAATCCCCTAAGTGTGGAACTCCCAGTCTCCTATCGATATACTAAGCCAGCATTTCCTACCCATCTCCCAGAATCATGGTTGTAAATGTGCAAGCGTGTGGAACTGTTTCTTTTTATAATTCTTAAGATTTCAATACTAATTAGAAGAGCTTTAGTCTTTGGCCAGTCTTCTTTGATTTGGGAGGCATAAAGATATTTGAACTTCTCGTTTCAGATTGACCTTGAGTTTCCTCATTTTTTTCACCTCAGATCATCCAGCCCCTCTTAGAACTTGACCAAAATAGAAGCAAATTAAAATTGTATATTGGACACCTGACAGCCCTCTGCCATGACCGAGACCCCCTGATCCTTCGTGGGCTCACTCCTCCAGCTTCCTATAACTTGGACGATGACCAGGCAGCGTGGAAGAATGAACTGCAGAAGATGACCCAGGAACAGGTAAGTCTCTCACTTGAACTTCGACAAGACCCTATTAAAATTCAGCTGCTACTTAGGTTGATGCAATAAGAGCTACCTTGGAGAATTCAGTGCTCAGATGCCAGAATCTTAGCAATGGTGAGTTCTTCAGCAGATATTAGGAATTACCATTTGAAAAAAGTGCTAAATTCTTCTCTCAGTGAAGCTTGCTCAAGTCTCAGAGCTAATTTAGAAGAAAGAGGGTTAAGGACAATCTGTTAACATACCATACATTATTTCATAGAAGTGATGGCCAGTAATAATTATGGCCACTAAAGGAAAGTCCAAATTAAGGATATTTGGAGAAGAAATTCCTGACAAGTCAGTAGCATGTATCTTCACTTGTCTCTAGGGAACTGTGGATTACAACATACTAAGTTTTTAAGTAAAAGAACCATTAGATGAACTAGCTTAGGTTACCACCCTATGCTATATTTTCTCCTTACTGCTGCCTGTAAAATTCTGTTGGCTCTCATTTTTTATGTTGTAATTTTTTTTTAGTTTAATAAGTAAATGAGAAGGTTAGTCTTGAGACAAAACCATGAATAAAAGAAACAGAGAAAACAGGATGAGGATAGGGATAGAGACCAGACATGGAAAGTGAAGGAAAGAAAAATCAAACACTTAAAAATAGAAGATAAGTAGAGCAGTTTTAAAAACATTAACTCTAAGATAGTTTTCAAATAGGGGTTAGTGATATCCAGCCCCTCGTAAGTACTGTGACCATACACCAAAAGACTTAGATGCACAGGTGTTATAAATTTTCTAAAAGTCTTCATCAGAATTTTGAAGCTATACCCTATTTTCCAGCCAGATAATTCCTATCATTGAACATTATTTGTTTACTCATAATGTATGAAGCAAAATTGTGTTAAACGCATAACATCCCATGGTATGATGTTAAAGATAGCAGTGACAACCCTCAGGTCAAGAACTGAAAACTGGAATCCTAGAGCTGTGCTTACTTCCCTACGTTGTGTATATTGCCTAATAATAGACATATTTAACACTCTGATTAGTTATCCATCTTATTTTTTTAATGTGAAAAAATAAGGCCTGCCTCTTAAATTTAGCATGTTGCCATAGAAATTTTAATATCTTTCTTCTTGAAGGAGAAGAAAGAATTACAAAGGACAGAATTAAATTGAATTCTTCATAGCTCCTTTTGATAGGAATAACCATGTAGTGAAAATGCAACTGATGGTCCGCTGGAAACAGCGCACGGTTAGTTAACTTTAGAAATTTTTACTTCATAATTCTCCATCTAGATAACTTGTTTCTTCACTGCTGGGACCATGTCTTGTATTTCCAAAGTGCCTAGTATAATACTATGTATGTAGAGAATGCTTAGTACAGACTGAGCTGATTATTAATTTGGCAACCCAAGACAATTTCGTCAGTGTTACTTAGTAGCTACTGATGTCAGGAACCACTCAGACATGACCTGAGTCATGACACTATACTCTGTAACTGCCTGGCCTATAGAAATATAACCTGGCATCCGAAGATTTCCCAGAATTGTTTTGTTTCCTTGGCCATCTTAGAAACTGGCTATCATACCAGCTAGATTTATGGGTTTGTTAATTTTTCTTACCTTATCATATTTTGTTTTATGTGTTTTGAAGTTCTGTTATTGAGTGCATACACATTAAAAATTGTTATATCTTCTTGATGAATTGACTCTTTTATCATTATGTAATGTCCCTCTTCAAAGCCAATAATATTCTATGCTTTGAAGTATTCTTTGTCTGATATTAATGTTACCACTCCATCTTTTCTTAAATTAGTGAGTGCATAGACGATCTTTTTTTCCATGTATTTGCATTTAAGCTATGTCTTTATGTTTAAAGTGAGTTTCTTGCAGACCGCATATGTCCACCAGGGCACACAGGGTGCAGGTCAAGGGGGCAAAACTATCTCTTCCTCCTTGGTCCCAGAGGCCAAGGCTACCTCCTCAGTTTCAATAGGCCAGGCTGCCACCGAGGGCCAGAGGGCTGGAGCTGCCACCCCTGAGAGCCTCGAGGACAGAGTATTCAGCCAAAAACGATTATTCTCAAGCCTAAAAATCTAATGGAATTTGCCCTGCTAGGTTTTGGACTTACCTGAGACCCATGATCTCTTCCTGTTCATTCTAGTTTCTCCTTTCGGAATGGAAATGTCTAGCCTATGTCTGTTCCATCATCATATTTTAGAAGTAGATAATTTTTCTGGTTTCAACAGGTTCACATCCAGAGAGGAATTCTGCCTCAGGATGAATACCTTGGGTCTCACCCAACGCTTGATTTAGATGATATTTAGATGAAATTTGGAGTTTAGAGTTGATGCTGGAATGTGTTAAGACTTTTGGGCTTTTGGGGTGGGGGTAAATGTGTTTTGCATGTAAGGAGGACATGAATTTGGGATTACATAGAGTGGTGTATTATGCACTAAATTGTGTCTCCCAAAAAAAAATTTATATGTTGAAGCCCTGAATTCCAGAATGTGGCTATATATGGAGATAGGGCCTGTAAATGAGGCTGATAGGGCGGACCCTAATGCAATCTGACTGGTGTCCTAAAAGAAAAGAAAACGAGGGCATACAGAGAGACACCAGGGGAATATGCTCACAGAGGAAAAAAAAAATGTGAGGACACAGCATATCTGTAAGCCAAGGAGAGAAGCCTCATGGAGACCAACCCTACCCAACACCTTAATCTTGAACTTCTAACTTCTAGAACTGTGAGAAAATAAATTTCTGTCATTAAGCCATCGAGTCTGTGCCATCTTATTATGGCAGCCCCAGCAAACTAATATACTTTCTTTATGAAAGATACTTCTCAAGATATAGAACTCTCGGTAGACAGTTTGTTTTGTTTTTTAATACTTTAAAGATGCTGTTCCATTTTCCATAGTTTCTTTTGAAAAGTCTGCTATTTTCTTTTTCCTGTTATGTTTTTTTTTTTTTCCTTGACCACTCTCAGGATTTTCTTTTTATCTTTTGTTTTCAACAATTTGAAAATAATGTGCCCACTTGTGGTTTTGTTTTGTTTTCTTGTTTTTAATTTTGGAAAATTCTTGAATCTATTCACAGCGGTGACTTTTAATTTTTGAGTTTTATAAGTCTGCACCCAAATTTTATACTTTTTGGTGTTTTCTTTAGGCGTGATATATTAGTTTTGATTGGATTGAATTTGATAGACGGGTGCATGGATAACAGGTACTTTAGTGTAGTGTGCTATTCATGTCAGCTTCAGTGTAGTACAGGAGTTAAGGACATGCATTTTAGAGTCAAACAGACTTAGATTTGCAGTGTTTTACCTCCACTGCCTATCTGTTTTATCTCAGTTTTCTTAATATCTCTGCCTATAGCTTTATCTTTCAGTGCACATAACGTTGTGAGAATTATAAGTGCATATAGATGACAGTTGTTATTGCTATTACCATCATCATTATTTTCAGTTAATATTTTACTAAAAATCAGCCTACGTCAACCTTGGGCCCTACATCAACCTTGGAATTTTCCCTCCTTCTAGAATCTTGAACATGAAAAATTCTGACTGTACATCTTAAGTCATATCTGGGCTTTCTTAATTTCAAATTTCCTGTAATTCCATATATGTTTTGTAATCCAAGAGAGCAGTCTTAAATTTTATAATTTAGTCACAAAAAATTTTTGCAAAGGATCCCAGAAGAAAGTTTCCTCTGTGAAAACCTACAGTTGCCATTTTTTACATAATATATATTTAGTTCCAGTTTTGGTCCCTAGGCTCTTTTCTTTTTGTGTGTGTAGTTGTACCAGATTATTTTTCATGAAATATTTCAAACATTCAGAAAAAAACAGAAATTAATATAATATCACCTTTGTACTCAGAATTAACAAATATTATTTTGTTATATCTGCTTCAGAATTTTTAACATGCTAAATATGAAGTCTTCTTCCTACCCTTCTTAGTTTTATTTTTCCTTTTCCGTCTGCAGTAGCAAGTACTGTCCTGAGTTGGTGTACGGTTTTAGAGTCCATACTTTTACCTTTTAATATACATTTGTTTCTATAAACAATATTCAGTATTGTTTAACATGGTACAAATTTGAAATAAATGATATCATACTATTCAGGCTATCTTTCTTTGCATTATTGTTTGCTGAACCCAGGCCCTTTTGTTACTTGGTGTTAGAAGAGGCATTGTTGAATTTTTTAGATAAATATAAATCTTATACCATTTTACATGTGGTTCCAGAGCCCTAAAGAAGCTTTCTTTGAAGAAATAGATTAAGATAATGTCAAAGTCAAGTGCTGTTATAGTACAAAGTATCTAGTACTAAGAAAAAGTTTTTATTAAGGTCAGTTTTAGATTTAAACATCTGTTTGTTTTAGGAAGTCCCCTACTTGACCACTGTCTGTTATCTTCCAGAATCATAGCTCATAATTAAAATACCAGGTCCATGTTTCCCACACTACACTTCTACTCTCTCCTCCTACATAAGCTACCTTCATTTCTTTGGCAAGCCTTCTTGACAACTCTCGGACAGGAAAACTTTGTGCCCCCATGAATCCAGCATTGACACTAACATAGAACCAACATCTACTCAAGGAGTTGAGTTATCGGTTCTTAGATTGAGCACTATAGAACTACATGAAAATGGTGGGAAATTTTCAACTAAAACTTTTCAGACAAATGGCTTTTCCCTTCAGTATAAATGTAAACAGTTATTTTCATAGAGCTCAAGGATTTGGGTCCTGGTTTGTTTGAGAGTAATAGCAATGAGTTTAACATAAATGTGTATGTTTTTAAAAGATTATACTGAACATAGGCTACATATCAATTTCTTAGTTTCAGAAAGATGCAGCGAGGTGGAACACTCCAGATATTTGCAGGTGCAGGTATTGGAAAGACCACACTCATGTGTGTAATCTTTCTCATAGCTGCAAGTGATTGTGTTCAACTCACAATGAGATGAGGAAACATTGATAAGTCTCCTATGGCTCTCTTATTCATACACTGCTACGTTGTATATCATGATTTCCTTGTAACCATAGAGTTCAACTTTTCAACTTGTTACCAATGCAATGTCTCATATAGTTATAAAGTGAATGTGGAAACTAACTTGGAGCATAATATTGTTCTTGGGTCAGAGTATCTTAGTTTGAAGAAATTTTATGTTTTGTGATTTTTATACACACTGACCAGAGCCAGATAGTCCCCATAGATTAAATAGATTTGTTTTGGGTACCTATAGTTAATTGTGTATGCTTTAAATATTTTGGTTTGCAGGTGAATGTGAATTATATTTTGAAAACTTAAGTATTTGGGTTCTATTCCTTTAGTTTTCTGTCTCTAGATTTTACCAAGCGTGTATCGTTCAAATAATGGATTTAAGGTCATTTTTACCTCTAGCTTCAATCTTGTCAAGTTCCAACAACTAAATAAATTTGGACCAGGTCACATTTGAGATACTTTATGGCCATGGATAGCATGTTTTTAAATGTCTTCTATACGTGAAAGAATAGCCATTATTTTATTTCTTCAAGAATTTTTTTCTAGTCCACATCATAGGGTTTTACTTCTTATATAAAATTAGAAGTTATATTCACAATATTATATTCATTCAGCTTTAAGGTTAATGGGGAACGTGATCCAGAATAATGGAGCGAGTACTCAGAAACTCAGTTCTAAATCTTATAGTACTCCAAATTGAGCGGTTCTGGAGCAGTGCTTCTCAGAGAGGAAATGAACACCATAATCTACTAAAGAACTCTCCATCTCCATCATTCTAAATATCAAGGGGAAAGGAGGTTAGGGAAAAAAAAAATGGTGAATCCAGGGGTGAGCGATCAAGCACCATCAAGGGAGAAATGTGATTAGTTTTGTAGTTTACAGTATCCTACAAGAGTGAAACAAACCGGTAGTCCAGCAAAACCATGACTGTTTCTAGTTCTGAGATCTGAAAGAATTTTTTTCCAGCTTTACTGAGACATAATTAATAAACAACATTGTGCAAATTTGAGGCATACAACATGTTGATTTGATACATTTATATATTATAAAATAATTACCACCATAGCATTAGCTAACACCTCCATCCCATCATATAATTATCATTTCTTTTTTATGGTAAGAACATTTAAGATCTACTCTCTTAGCAGCAATCAAGTATATAATACAGTATTATTAGTTATAATCACTATCCTATACATTAGATCTTCAGAATTTGTTAATCTTAAAACTGGAAGTTTGTATCCTTTGACCACTTTCTCCCCAATTCTGCAATACCCCAGCTCCTGGTAACCACCACTTAGAGTACTCTCTGTTTCTCTGAGTTAGGCTTTTTTGGATTTCACATATGCCATATCATACAGTATTGGTCTGACTTATTTCACTTAGCATAATGCCCTCAGTGTTCATCCAAGTTGTCACAAAGAGGCATGATTTCATTCTTTCTCACTGCTAAATAATATTCCACTGTGTATGTGTGTGTGTGTGTGTGTGCGCACGCGTACGTACACTACATCTTTATCTGTTCATCGTTGACAGATACTTAGGTTATTTTTATATCTTGGCTATTGTGAATAATGCTGCAATGAACATGGGAGTACAGAAAGCTCTCTAAGAGCCTGATTTCAGTTCCTTTGGATATATACCCAGAAATGGAATTGCTGTATCACATGGTAGTTCTATTTTTTAATTTTTTGAAGAACTTCCATACTGTTTCCATACTGACAGTACCAATTTACATTCTCACCAACAGTGCACAAGCAAGTGTTCCCTGTTCTCCATACTCTTTAGAACTTCCATACTGTTTCCATACTGACAGTACCAATTTACATTCTCACCAACAGTGCACAAGCAAGTGTTCCCTGCTCTCCATACTCTTTTTCCCAACACGTTATCTCTTGTCTTCTTGATAATAGCCATTCTAACAGATGTGAGTGGTATCCATTGTGGTTTCAATTTGTGGATTATAACTGATGATTAATGATGTCAAGCACCTCTTCCTATACCTGTTGGCTATTTGTATGTCTTCTTTGGAAACTGTCTGTTCAGTTCCTCTCCACATTTGTTAATCAGATCGTTTGTTTTTTAGATTGAATTTTATGAATTCTTTATATTTTTTAGATATTAACCTCTTATCAGATGCATAATTTGCAGATATTTTCTTCCATTCCATAGGTTGCCTTTTCATTTTGTTAAATGTTTCTTTTCTATACAGAAACTTTTTAGTTTCATGTAGTCCCATTTATTTTTGCCTTTGTTAGTTGTGCTTTTGGTGTTATATTCAGAAATCATTGCCAAGTACGATATCAAGGAGCTTTTTCCCTGTGTTATCTCCTAGGAGTTTTACAGTTTCAGGTGTTATGGTTAAGTCTTTAATCTGTTTTAAGTTCATTTTTGTGACCAGTGTAAGATTGTGATCCAAATTCATTCTTTTTTACAAGTTTGAAATTATTTGAAAATAAAAAGTTATTAAAAAATTTAAGTCAATAAGTCTGGGGTTCAGATTTTCATCCTCCATCCTATGAAAATGGAGATATTTAACAATATTGAGAATACTAGGAAGTGTATTCACCAAGTGACCCCAAGATGTTACCCACAGCTGACAAAAATGAACTTTTCTATATAGACTGGTTCAATGTCCACCCAGTGGATAGACGTAACAAGGCAGGTTTTAGTTTAACAGAAAGAAAAACTTCCTAGATCTGTCCACAAAAAGAATGGACAGCCACATGTGAGATAGGTTCTTCTCTAGAGGACGAGCTGCTCGGTTGGGTTGCAGAAGGAATTCACCATTGGGAGATGATTTGTCAGATTATTTCTAAGGTTTTTTCTAACCCTGATTGTCTATTATTCTGATGTAAAGGGAATGTAAAATAGCCCCCCAGAATTTTAAGATTGTATTTGAATAACACCCTAGCTCAAACTCGATACATCCACTACCTCCTACCAAAACAAAAATTATATATATATGTACATATATATATATGTACACACACACACATATATATATATGACTTAAATAGAAGAAGATAGGTGTATTAAAAAATAAATAGTTGTTTAGAAAGGGCAGTTAACATAGAAAAATTAATTATAAAGATATAGAATGCAGTTATAGGATGAAGGCTTTTGTCTGAATGGTGAGGAGGCCTGTTTCTTGTCTTTCCTATTTCTATTGAGTACATAATGAGAGAATATTAAATTATTTTAAAAGTTTCAGTTAAACATAGATAAAATCTGACTCTAGAATTGTGAGCATGTAACAAATTTCAAAGGAATGTTGTACAATTTTTTTTCAGAGAGATTGAAAAACTCTTTGAGCCCTCCCTTAATGCCCCCTCCTCAACCCTGTCGAATTTGTCAATATTGTTCACATTTGATACAGATCATCTCATTTTATCAGTAAACGTATATGACCTAAATGTTGAATGGTTAAATATTTTTGAAATTGCAATTTTCATTTATAAAACCTTTATAGCCCTGAACTTTTGGTAAGGCTAATTTTTTGGTTCTAAAATTGGGCCTGTGTAACCAAGGATTAGCAATGGATGGTTGTTTTTAAGGCTTAATAAAGATACGTGTTATAATTCCAGATATTAGCAAAATGGCACATATAGTACTAAAACCACCCCCAGTGCAGCAGGCATGGAGACATAAAACACTAATATGGAGGAAAAAATGAAAGATTGGACTTTATTAAAACTTTAAACTCTGTTCATCAAAAGACTGGGAGAAAATACTCTATATATAAAACAAAGACCTTGTATCAAGAAGATATTTTCAAAATCGGTTACAAAAGACAAAGCAACATAATTTAAAAATGGGCAGAAGACTTGAACAGGCAATTCACAAAAGATGATACACAAACTAAGCATAAAAAAAATGCTCATACAAATGAAAGCCACAACGAGATAGTACTACAATCCCACGAAAACAGCTAAAATTAACAAGACTGACAATACCAAATGGTAGGATGTGGACCAACTAGAATGCTCATACATTACTGGTGAAAATTTAAAATGGTACAAGACTTAGGGAAACTCTTAGGCAGTGTTTTATTAAATAGACTTATTAAATGTACACCTATTTTATAATCCAGCAATTCCATTCTTATTTACTCAAGAGAAGTGAAAACATGTCCACCAAAAGACATCTACAAGGTTGTTTATAGCAGCTTTATTCATAAAAACCCCTAACTAGGAACAACCCAAATATTCGTTTTAATTATTATATATCACAACAGAATAGTACTCAGCAATAAAAAAGAATGAACTAATACAAGCAACTTTATGAATGAATCTCCAAAATGCTATGTTAAGCAAAAGTAGCCAAATAAAAAATAATATGTAATTGATATATGAATTCATTTATACGACATTCAGGAGCAGGATAAACTAATGTATGGTGGTAGAAATTTGAACACTGGTTGCCTCTAAGAATTAACTGAAAAAGGAGTACAAGGAACTTTCTGGGATGTTGGAAAGAACTTTCTTTGGTTGGAGAGATGGCCATGAGGGTGTATGTATTTATCAAAATTCAAATTATACACTTAAAGGTCTGTGCATTTGGCTATATTTCAGTGATTGTTTAATTTAAAACAAAAACAGGAAAAATCATACCCCACTACCAGTCTCTTCTTGAACTTTTTGAAGCAGTTTGATTGATGGGCAGATTCTGCTAAAAAGCTAAAAATGGTCCTTTCTCCAAGAGTACAGATTTTTTCCCCACCATGAATGCCAGCCCGCTCCCTGGATCACAGAGCTTTGGACTCCAGCTCCCTTTCCCAGCGCTCAGTTCCATTTTTAATTTTCAGGGAAGTATTGTTCTAAAACTTGGCTAAGGTCTTGTCCTCTCCTTGGATCCCTTCTTCCATTTGTTTTCTCGATTTTGATCAATCACTCTTTGGCACATACCCCTCTCTTTTCATGGTGGGGAACCAGAGGGTGTGAATGCTGGGGCAGTACTGGGCACAGAACCTGAAGTCCTCACTCTCACTCAGGGAATGCATCAATCATCAGTCACAACATGACTTTCCACTCTCTTTCTTGAATGCATTTGCACAGATTGTTGTACTACACGAGTGAGCCAAATGGACATATGAGCTGTCGGGGGCCAAGGGATAAGGGAAGCAGGGAGAAAAAATAAGAAAGAAAGAAAAGAGAAGAATGATTCTTTGTGGGGCAACAAACTTTGTTCTGGTTCCCAGCCTGAATGTTTCTGATCTGGTTTTCTTCTTTTTGTGATGTTTGAACTTGTTTCCTCAGCTCTTGTCCAAAAAACTAAGTGGCAGAATTTAAGAGGCTGGGAGAGGCAAAATCAGCAATCTAGCAAAAAGAACTGCAGAGCCATGAAGATAAATGTGTGTCTGTATAAGGACTGGGCTGAGAGAGAGAAAGAGAGAGAGAGTGAGAGCGTGTGTGTGTGTGTGTGTGTGTGTGTGTGTGTGTGTGTGTGTATTTCTCCTGATGAATTTACAAGGAAAACCCTGTGGAGTAACCTCACTTTTTCTCTCCTCTCTGCTCTCACACAGTCTGGCGCTTTCTCCTTCCTCTGACAGCTGCCATTAACCTTTTTATTCTGCAAAGAGCAGAATATCTTGCCAGTTGGGTGCTGAAAATCTGGCAGAGAAAAGCTTGTTCCCAAAAAAGGAGGGGGAAGATACAGAAGAGCTGGGCAGACACAAGAGGGAACGGACTTATTGTGTTCTAAATTGGGCCCTAGCACACAAAGCTGCTACTTTACATCTTGATAAAATCCTCTAAAACTAAGTTGGGTAAAGGAAGAGGAAATGAGGATTTGAAAATAGAGGCGATAAGAAACTCTTTTACATAGTTGAAATTGCACAGATTTTAAGCATTAATTTCGATTCACTACCAATCCGAGGGCAGCCTTATGGTGTACACATGAAAAGATACAGTTAAATAAGGGCAAAACTACATACTTTACACTAAATGTAGAATAATCTTGTTTGTAGAGAGAAAGGGTATTAAGAGACTTAGCTAGACCAAACCTTTTTTGATACAAAAGATCCCTTCAACCATGTCCTTCCTTCGCTTGTCTCAGAGAAGGGGAATTCTGCTGTTTCTGTTTTGTCTACAGGTCTTCCCCCCACACTTCTTGACTAGGACAGCTGGTCATTACTGGTGCCTGCCACCAACTTGCCGGAACTAAATAAAATTGAACATAAAGCACCTACTCTGAATTCGGGTCTCATGTGCCCTCAGCTTTGCAGCAATGAATGCAGGAACCTTTTTTCAGTCTAGTTTTTATTAGCTTGGTCTTGCACTTAGAGTCTTGACATATGAATATGGAAATCTTTTTTTTAATTACAAAGCTCTGCATTTATAGGGACGGTAATGTTTTCTTGCTGCCCTTTTTGCGTGTTTTCCTTTGTGTTTAAAGCATTCCCATGGGAGAAGAAGGTTAGCACTCCTGATTCCCTAGAGCTCCTGCAGCAGCAATTATTTACCATCTTGGAATTTTAATGAGTCTTGACAATTACTACAATTCAGTACATTAAACATGGGTCTGTCGTCTCCAATGTCAACTTTCAAAGATAATACTCCCCCAACTGAGCAAAGAAGAAAATCAATCCTTGTGAATGCCAAAAAACATGACCAGAGTAGGCACTGCAAACTTAAAGCCAGTGGAACTTACAGACTTTGGAGCTGATAGCTTTCCAGTCTAGTCAGAGCATTTTTAATAAATTGTCCTTAGTTTTCTTCCAAACTATTTGATTCTTTGCAAAAAGATTTGGTGGGGCAGTCTAGAAATAGAACTTAAATTTCTTAGAGACAGGATCTACTATGGTGTATGCCAGAGGCTCTCAACCATGTTTCTGCCTCAGCACCCCTGAAGAATACAAAACTTCTTATAGTAACAATGGCTATGTACAACAGTAATGCCCTAGGGGAAACCTCTGTAAACTTAGAAAAAGTAGGGCATGACTTCCCAGGTATAAAATCAGAAGTGTACCCTGAAATATAGCAGTCTCCAGTTTACATGCACACAAACAGTATGGCCATTCCCCACCTGACTCCCCTGTGCTAACTATTGTTGCTATTAGATTTCCCTGAGGCTCTACGGGAATCTCCTGCACCCTTGTAAGAACATCCTGCTGTGGGTGCCACTGCCATAGAAGTGGGGTTTTCTCCCTGAACCCCTCCCACTGCTATACAGGAAAGATGGGACCAGGACATACTTGCCACTGGGGTAGGTGAAGATGTGTTTCTGGTGTTTGGAGTTAAAACTCACAAGGCATCTTCTAGCTGTATATAAAATGTTGTGAATGGTAGTTAGGTTCTATGATAATATTGTATTAGCTGCTGTAACAAAGTACCGTAGACTAGATGACTTAAACAGCTAGAAGTCCAAGAACAAGGTATCAGCAAGGGTGGTTTCTTCTGAGGTTCTCTCCTTGGCTTGCAGATGGCCAGCTTCTCTGTGTCCTCGCGTGGCTTTTCCTCCACGCACGCACATCCCTGGTGTCTCTGTCGTGTCCATATTTCTCCTTCCTCTACCCAAGGACACCAGTCAGACTGGAATAGATCCCACCCTCACAGCCTCATCTATTTAATCACCTCTTTAAATACACCTCTTTAAATCACCTCTCCAGATACAGTCACATTCTGCAGTCATGGGGGTTAGTAGGTCAACATGAGCTGGGTGAGGGGGCCTGATTCAGCCCATACAAACGTTACGGGTGAATAGTCTCATGGGGACTACTTGGGAATCTAGCTACTACTTAGGTAATTCTTTCAAAGTTTCAAACAACTGACTTCCAAACAGACTCTGGAAGCAACGCTCCAGATATATGCCGTGGCCCTGCCGATTAAAAGGTTGCGGGGAGTGGGGGACATGACTGCAGAATCTGTTACTCACATTCACTAATTACAGAATAGTCCCTTAGGGGAGATGTGGGGCCTGCTGGTGACTTCAGTCCCAAATACCATGTGAAAAGAACTTAGTAACTGGACCTTTCTTAAAAAGCTGTGTAATAGATAAAAAAGCATTTGGTAAATGAATGAAATCAGGAATTTTCTGGGGATAAGATTGTGGTATTCTTCTACATGCTATAACTGCTATCTTACTGCTTCGAATACCTCTTTTTATACAAAAGACCTTCCAGGCACAAAGAAAATGCCCCTATCTAGTGTATGCTCTCCCACTGCAGATAACAGGTCTTGCTGTAAATCTCAGTGATACTTACTTAGTGACCCTAAAAATCAGGTTTTGATTGATGGGATTTTTCATGGGGTTCTTGTTAAAGATAAATAGTGGTTTTAATGTTATCAAACTAAAAAAGTCTTACCCTTTTCTAATGTAAACCCTAAGCCGAGCTTTAGACACTAACATTTTATTGCCAACTTAACAAAAAAGCATGCTCTGATAGTGACTTAAAAGTAGTATGATGAGGTGTTTGATAAAGTTCCTGCCTATACGCCTGAAATTTCACGGGTTCGATTTGTTCCTTTGAATCAAGCATCTCTCCAAGGCACACTACCTTTTTAAATGCAGGTATAGCACACTGTCACTGTCACTTTAGAATGCTCAGGGAACCCGAACACTAGAATGATAAGATTAGTGAGGGACTGGGAAAAGAAGAGTTCAGAAAAGGACAAAATTGCCAGGTTAAAAGCCAGATGAAACTCCTCCTCAGTGTACCCCAGGCCTGGTGATAAGCCATCACTGCCCTTAGGGTTCTCTGACGTTCCGCTCTCTGATACGCTTAGCGTCTGTGGGAGATCACAGGAACCTTTTGCGAGTCTTTGTCTAAATTGGGGTCAGTAGATATTTATTCCTAAAAGTAAGTTTACCACAGATGGATGTCAGAATGCAATTAGCAGGAGGGTAGGGAATCACGGGAAAAATAAAATATTGAGTTTTCTCTAGCATCTTATGATGACATGCAGAGAAGGTGCAGTGAGAAGCCTTCACAAGAGCTGAAAAACCCCATTTAGAAATAGCCTGCAGGCTCTCAGTTGGCACTCACTGTTCTAATGTTATTTAATCAGGAACGAGTTTTATTTATTCAAAAATTATTAAAGCTGGAAAGAATTTAGAGATCATCCAATCTCCCCTTTTTGCACATAAGGAAGCTAAGCCAGAGAGCTGAAGTGACTTGCCCAAGATGACAAAGCTAAGTGGCACAAGTGGAACTGGACATTTCCTTTCATTTCCAGCCTTTACCCACTACTCCACCTTGCAGTCCCCTTGGAAGAAAATCCTCTTAGCTTGTTAAAGGACGCTCTAGTAATAACTGATTTCTCCTACAGCAATGTTAAATCGTCTGCAAGATGCTGCAAGGGCATTTACCCTCTAGTTCAAGCAGTGTATGTTTTAGTAAGGGACACTGGCAGATTGATGCTTGCTGTTTCAGGCATTGTGTGCTGACCAAGCACTGTGACTTTCTTGATTTAAAATATCTATTAAGAAGTTCCTTTAACCTCCTTCAAGGCTGTAGCTTTGCCAGCACCTCCCTTGCTCGCTGCACTGTCACTTGAACCTCTTGAGCCCTATCTAGTACTCTGCAGCTCACAGGCAGAAGTCCTGTGGGCATCGGGATCATTGGAAAGAGCCACATGCAAGAGTTGCTAGGGCTGTTTATTTGGATCAGCCTCCTCGGGGGTGCACAGAGGGGTGATCTCATGACTCCTCCATCTTTTCTTGCCCATGGAGAGCTCGCTTTCTCACTTGGCTGTTTCTGAAGGTTGAGGCCACCTTCTCTCCAGCTACTTCCTCTGGAAAAGAAGTAGGAAGAAGAGATCTTGGGATCCTTCTCCTCTTCAGTAAACTGGGTGAAACTTCCCAGAAGTACTCGCTTTGGTGTGGACTTTCCTTCCCATGTTTGGCCATTCCTTCCATGTGGAAATAAAGCTGTGTGGGGCCGTTTGAGCCCTGGAATGTCATTTTTTTTACCCACACTTTCTGGGGGAACTATGCTCACAAATATGGTGAGCCTCAGGCATTCATAGAGCCAAACTGGACTGGAAGTATCTCTGGAGTCTCACATTCTCACCCTTTTTCACCTAAGTAAACACTTGACTGCAAAATTCTCTGAGCTTTAGGGGGCTGTGGGAATATTTTTCTTTCAACCCCAACCTTCCCCAGAGCTTTCAAATCACATCACATACTTTGTTCCCTTTAGCAATCCAAATTTAGTAACATGCAACTTCAGAACCCCACCCCACCCAGCCTTCTCCATGTCAGCCACATCAGATGCAACTTGCCATGTCATCATATTGTGCTTGTCCCTCACCACTGCACATGGTCCTTCATAAGATAATCACATGTACCAGGACATCACTCAGAACAGCCCACATGACCCCAGAGCCTTGGTCAGTAATGGCACCCCCTTCCGTGGTCCTTCTGAATCACTGGGCCTGGAGCTTGTACCACACTGCAGAGTCATTTTGTCATCTCATCAGGGAGTCGGGAGATTCTACCCAGAGAATATATCAGATTGGCACTAAAAAGAGAAAAAGTCAAGCAAGATCCATAGTTCTCCGTGGGAGCCTTGCCAGTCTCCCTATCACACTGGCTCTAGAATCAGACACTGTGTGCTGGAAACGGCAGACAGCGGTCCTGGACAGAGTGCACATCGAGCACGTGCTGCTGTGCCTGGAGGAAACTTCTCTCTTCTGCCTGGCCAGAGGGATGAGCTAGACGTGGATTAGGCTTTGGGCTGGGTTAGCACTTAAATTTCAGCTGTAACAAAGCCTTGTTCTTGCCACCCCGACAGTTTCAGCATTAGATTTCTTATTAGTTGTTTGGGTTGTTATTTTTATTATTTTTTTTTTTTCATCCTCTCCGTTTTGACACTCTTCATTGCTGAGAGCCAAACCAAATACATTGGGCTGACTAGCTAGCCTGGCTGCATCTGAGTTTCCCAGAGCCCTGCTGCTGTTCTGATGGATCTCTTTGGCAAAGAGGAAAATATTTTCTCTATTTCAATAATGACAGGCCCTTAATTTGAGTGTCTCTATTCATGTCAGTTCACAGCTTTGTAAGAGATAATAATATGAGAGATATTATCAAATCAACTTAGACAACCATGTTAAAATGCTGCCTAGCTGAGAAATCCAATTCTTTGTTTTTAACACCTCATATTTTCTCAAGCCTTGAGTAGTACCTCTTCAAGTCTTTGGACTGGTAAAGCCTCGTAGAGATGATGCCACCCCTTTGTCTCTGGACTATGCTTTATCTAAGCACTTAACCCAGATGGGTAATTGACTTGTTCTTTTTCTTTTCAGCTTTATTGAGGAAAACTTAAAATTTAAGAAGTTCAAAGTGTACAATGTGATGATTTGATACATGTATACATTGTGAAAGGATTCCCCCCATCTGTCTAGTTAATTAATACATCTATCACCTCACATATTTACCTTTTTTTAAGTCCCACTCTCTTAGCAAATTTCAATTATACAACATGGTAGTATTGCTGCAGTCACAACGGGCTTGTTCTTTGAGCGGGATGCCACATCACAGTTCCAGTGGTGTTCCAGAAACATTTTTACACGAGAAATGATTCTTGGCTCTTGAAATTTAATGTATGGGGGCCTAGTCAGACCAATGTAAATCTCCTATTGGGTTTTGGGGAGTAGGGTTTCTGTTTTCACTTTTATCTTTTGTAGCCGTGTCTTCTGTTTTCTTGCCATACTCTGTCTCCTCCCTTCCCCTTCTTGTCCAGAGAAGGTATAACACCTATATCAAGATATAACCTTTCAAGGAAGACCATAACTAGGGAGGTTCTTCTAGCCACAAAATATCACATAGGAAAAACTCAAATTATCTCAGCCAGGGAAGAATGCTTTAGGCAGGAAAGCAACTAGCGTTTTATAAGTGTCTAGACATAAGTAGGTTAGAAATCAAGACATTAGTACATTAGGACATCTGCAAATACATAATAGAATCATCAGAAAGCAAGTTTGTACTGGTTTATGTACAGATAACTATCTAAAACTGGATCGTTAGCATCCATTGTACTTTCCTGGTTCCAGCTCCTGCTATATGTAAGGAGATTAATTTGGACTGACAGATTTTAGCAACATGTGTTTTGGTCCTATAGACTGCCACCGACCACAATTTATTTGTCTACTTTTACCTCAGTTACTTGACCTCTCAGTTGTTGACTTTCATGAAATCATGACTGACTCTAACCTTCCAAAGAACAATAAGCAACAGTGAGTGATATGACAAATCTAAGGTCTGGTGGTTAGTTAGCAAGACCAGACTTCTTTCCTCAGAGGCATGGGAGACTTCCTTTTTTTCTTCGTGGAGATCTTGAGTATCTGGAGTCTGTAGAGTTTGATCTCCTAACCACTCACTGGTTGGGGTTGAAAGGAGATAACACATGAGTTTTCCTGAGGCAAATAAAATACTTTGTCAGTCTAAACTCTACCAGCCTGTCTACCTCTTTAGGCCTCAGCTGACTTGTAAGGTTAGAGAATTGAACTGGTAGTTCTATTAGTTGCCTCCCAGGTTGATGAGTCTAAACTTTGGTATTAACCTGCTTTTAGGTTTAGCAGTTTCACTGTTTGGTATTTTGTAGAGGAGGGCAATAGCGCAGAAAACTAAAGATGTACTTTGTATTAATACAGATTCGCAAAAAATCTTAACTGTTATATTTCCTTCAGGACTAGGGAAGTTGCCAGTCTCACACTGCAGAATTTTCAGTGCCATAGCTGGAAAGCAGAGAAGCTCTTGGTTTATTTTTGTTTTTGTTTTGTTTTTAACCTTTGAAAACTAACGGTAAAAATACATGATGATGTAACATTGAAAAATTTAGCTACCCTAACACATATGGCAAGTATTGATTCAGTAAATATTTAGGGAGCCTCTACTATGTACCAGTCATAAAGTACTCTTGATAATACTAGAAAATAATTGTATGATTTTCATTCTTTGAGAGGCCGAGGTTCCCTCCTACCTTGACGCTTCTGTTGTGAAAGAAGGAAAGGAGAAAGTTCCTTTATATCACCAAGTAAATCTTGAGAAGCTTACTGTGGAATATCAGGCAGCTCAGCAGTGGAACTTTGACTGTGGGTCATGTATATACAGGCCCCCTTGGTAGAATGGAACTAAACTCTTGCTTTTATTTTTAGATTTTGTTCAATATTAGTCATGAAAGCAGTAATGTCTCACTTACTTTGGGCCTAAGCAACAATAGCCTTTCCTTCTTATAAAAACATTCTCAGACATTGCCTGGTAAAGGAGTTTATTACAAGGTAGGAGGAGGACGACAGGAAGGCCCAATAGCAACGTCATGATCATTACCGCTTCTTGCCAACATTGCACAGAACCCAGGGCCATGGTGGCAGTGGCTTTAGTCTGGGTGGGTGGAGATATTAGAAGGAAAACTGGGAGATTCAAGCTGCAAACTCAGACTTGAAATATTTGTCTTAATCTGTAGGAAATAATCATAGGACAAATTATTCAAGAGCAACTTTAGTTTTCCCTAGTACAAACGCTAGAGGGATTCTACAAAGTTAAAAAAGTGACCAAAATACTTGTAGAAAAGTAAATGACTGGGCAAGAAATATCTGCTCTGCTTTCAGATCCCTGTGACCACATGAGTTTTATATTTGATGTTTTATTGTGGCAAAATACATTTTCGTTTATTCTAGTTGTTCAAAAATTCAAACTCGGAAGTTATTTTATGTCTTCATATTTCCTAAGCAGTTGTAGTTAAACAGCCTGTAGATTTGGGCTGCAGGCTGTAGCCCATATCTGGACAGGATAGAGGACCATTCATTTCAGCTTAATCCACCGTCTCCGAAAAACTCCAATGATCATGGCAGTTTACAGCTCAGACCTGATGGCCTGAGCATCCTGGGACCTAGCTGTTAAACCTCAAGTTCATGTTCTTGTCTGCTTAAACCAAAATAATCACCTCTGTATAATTTACTGCCCACCAGCAAACCATCTACAGAAAGGAATTAATCTGAGTCATTGCCAACCACAACTGACTTCGTTCAGTAACCTCTAGTAACCGTCCCTTCTTTATATCCATCTGTACATCCTCATCTTTCACCTCATCTTTTTTTGTGACTATGAAATAGAGAGTAATTTACCTTGAAACAAGGTTATTTTCTCATTTTTAAGTCTTTCTTATTTTGTAGATATCTGTTAGCTCTCCCTGATGTCTCTACTCGGCTATGAAGAAAAGTTATACCTATGCTAAAATCAGACTTGTGCTGAGTAATAAATGTCCAAGGCAGTTTCCCTGAATCAGTCAGTCCATCCCTCAGCTATAATTCTATTCCTCCATCCAGCCCAGCTATGTCCCTTATCATTCTTCACACCATCAGCTCTGTTCCCTGACAGTTATCCTAACATCGAAAGCAGGAAAGGAGCTCAAGTGGTTTTCCTTACAGCCAGCCCTTCATAATGTTTTTGTTGGGCGTGAGGTTGTATAACATCATCTCTGAAACACCTCACTTTCCTTCTGAGCTTCCTCTTTCCATTTCTCCCCTGAACGGTGGTGGAGGCTGAAGCATTCTCTTTTTCCCGTCTGCTGCACACACTTCAAATGTGTGTTGCGTTGAGCATTCAGATTGAGTTGCTGTTGCCTTTGTGATTCTTGGCTCAAGTCCCTCTAGAAATCATATTACTACTCTGAGTTCATGGAGGGCTGGAATAGCTACTAAGAACGGAATACATTATAATAACATTCAGGAGACAAAGCCAGAAAATTCCTGCCAGAGGCCACCTTGGTATCTTATATTTGTCCCATATTCCATCTTTTGAAAACTTTAAACAAAGTGGGATGCTACAGTGTATAGTTTATGTGCACTGCTATAAGGTCTGCACCATCAGTCTTGATTGGAGATGCTTCAGATTTTATCTTAAAAAGCTCTTTAGAAAGTTATCGATGTTTTCCCCTAGGATTAGCATCTATTCTTTAGTTTATTCACCTGTCATTTTTTGTTTGTTTGTTTGTTCATTTGTTCATTTGTTTTATTTTAGGCAAGGCAGTCCTTGGTTGACCTCACAAATTGCAAGGACCTTGTCAGCTTACAATCTCTTATTTTTTATTTTTTGCGCCTACAGCTCCTGGTCTTCCTAGGTGGTCTCCCCATCCAAGTACTAACCAGGCCCGACCCTGCTTAGCTTCCGAGATCAGACGAGCTCGGGCTTGTTCATGGTGGCATGGCCATAGATCGTTTTTTGATCATTTGCAATGTGCAGGGTATTTTGCTAGACAGCATTCATCAAGAAGTTTGCAGAAGAGTTGGAGAATTAAACATATAGCCAGCTCCTGACACACAAGACAAAATTAACACTTTAGTAGTATTCACCTCTGAATAGAGAAAGTTTCACAGAGAAGAGGGGCAATTGAGCTCAACCATGAAGGACGAATAAGATAGGGAAGAGAGGTGTGTAGGAGGTAAGGCTGTCCACATTCTAGGATGAGAAAGCCACATTCAAATAAAAGCAAGACAGGAATAGCAGGGATATGCCAGGAGATGAAGTTGGAAAAGGAAGAAAGGGCTACCAGATTGTGGCTGCCATGCCAAAGAGATTGGACTCCGTTTTGTAGGTAGGAAATCCTTTAAGATATTGGAAGAAGAGGAGGGAACCTAATCCACCTGTTTTGGAAAGGTTACTCTTATAAACCAGTGATTATGAAGCCATCACAATAAGCAAAAGGTATTAGGATATGAGAGCTTGTATTTAGGGTTGTGGCCAGAAGATAATCAGCAATGAAGAACGTAAACCAAAAGAAGCAGCCTGAAAAGGGCAGTAACAGGAATCTCACAGAAGAATTATGTGTTTTAGAAGAATATTTAATCCTGTGAAAAACTATTCGTAGTAATTATTAAGTGAAAAGAACAGTTTTTTAAATAGTATGAGCAATACGATTTGATGTAGAAGTGGAATATTCACAAAGAAATGTTTATCGGGCATTTGAAAAACGTGACTCTGAAACTCAGGAGAGAAGAGAGGAGGAAACTGGAGTTATAATTGTATTGACATAGCTTGATAAATTCAGGTCATATAAAGGTTATTACACAAGAGGAAGAACAGAGGAAAGTGTCCTTAGAGTTCAGGAAACCCCTACATATGTGAAAGGAAGTGGAAAGAAGACCAGCAGCAGGTCAGATAGGAAATATATGGACAGGCCAAGGAGAGCCAGACAGTCAAGAGGGGAGAGAGATTTTAGAAGGAGGTGTTATCAGGGGCAAATATCACAGAAGGGGCTCCAGTAGGATGAAGACTGAATAAAGACCATTGGATTATGGTGTTAGGTAATCCTTGAGGTTTGGGTTTGGAGTGATGTTTCTTTGTTGCTTTTTGTTGTTGTTTTGGTTTTGAAGTGTAACATGCATACAAAACAGTACACAAATATATATGCAACTCAGTGAATTTTTACACACTCATAATGAATACTGGGAACAGGAAGCAGAAACATTCCCAGTACCTCAGAAGCCTCTTGTCATTCATTTTTTCTAGTCACTCCTCCACCCTACTAGGGTAACCTGACTTCTAACACCAGATTAGTTTTGCCTATTTTTAAACTTTATATACCTGGAGTCATACAGTGCGAATCCTTTTGTGTCTAACTTCTTTCATCAACATCATGTTTATGAAACGCATCTATTAGGTTACATATAAATACGGTTCATTCGTTCTCACTGCTGTATGATATTCCATCGCATGAGTATACCTCAGTTTATCATTTAGTTGTTGATGGGCATTTGGGTTATTTCCAGATTTAGGCTATTTTTCTGGATTCTCTTTTTGTTTCATTGGTCTATATGTCTGTTTTTGTGCCAGTTGTAAGCCGTGTTAACAACTATAGCTGTATAGTAATACTCTTCTTCATGACAGTTCTTCATGTTCTTATAGCTTTGTTCTTCAAGATTGCTTGGCTATCCTTGGCTCTTTGCACTTCCACTTCCACTTTGAATCACCTTGTCAATTTACACACACACACGCACACACACGCACACGCACGCACACACACGCACACACAGCCCTGCCAGAGTTTTGATTTGGATTGCATTGAATCTATAGATTAGTTTGGGCAGAATTAACACTTTTACAATATTGAGTCTTCCAATTTATGATTATGTTGTATTCCTCCATTTACGATATCTTTTATTTCTCTAAATAGTGTTTTATACTTTTCGATGTAAAGGTCTTAGTTTAGTAATCTTTTGAGAGCAATTTTGGTGAAATGACAAAAACTAAAAATGTTAAGGAGGGAAATGAAAAACAGGTAGCAAATGCGGACTATCCTTTTGAGATGTTTGATGGTGAAAGAAAGCAAAAACCTGGTACTAACTTGTGAGAGATGCAGATTCAGAAGATCTTTTCAGGATGAGAGTGCTCTCTGAAGCCCCAGTGAAAGACTGTGGGGGTGGGGAGAGGGGAGATGTCAGAAACACAGGTTCAGTCAAAGGGACAGGGACATGGAGAGGGGCTCAGGCTAGCCTGGAGAAGGAAGAACACAGACTGTCTTGAGGTTCTTTTGAGGCAGGAAGTTTCATGTCTGTATTACCTTAGTAACCGTTTCCTCAGAATCACTGGTTACTTATACCGTGAATGGCCCTGAGCCATCTTAAGTGCTGTGTCCTTTGCCACTAATAGTACCAGACCCCACATGCAGGAAATTTGGAGCAGCCAGACTTGCTGCCCTCATGGTCAGCCTAATCTACATTATCAAATCCCTATTTCTTTCAGCTGAGCGTTTTATTTTATATTTTATCTACTGGAGGTAGATAAACGTACACACCTATACATTTATTATTCCAATAGCCCCTCTCTCCAGAGTATCTTAATGAAATGAAGGTTTCGTGAAAATAGGGCTTTTTCACTAAATCTTGAGGTGCCCAAGAGGCTTGAAGAAGATTTTCTAGTAGATATTTTGTATATGTAGGAAACTAAGGTGCTGAGATATGAGGTTTAATGCATAAGTTACACAAGGAGCTTGCAGGATTCAAAGAAACAAATTTGTTTTGCAGTTTAGTGGAAATTTTTATTTTGGAACTGTTTTTAATTTTGTTATAGTTTGTTTTTAGATGCAAAGCTTCCATGCATACACAGAAAATTGTTTATAGCCAGAGAAGGGATCGTGTAAACTTATGTGCTACATATAGTTATGGTATTTTTAAGAAAGTAAGCAAGAAGACAGTGTTTTTCGCTGTAATATTGCAGTGATTAAATTAGCCTGCAAGTATTAGAAAGCAGATACTAGGAAACGGAAGATCTTATTGGAGAACATACACTAAGTTTGGATT
>NW_006443138.1:29710211-29721484 GCF_000325575.1 Pteropus alecto
GAATGATTTATTGATTGCAGCTAGGATATAATAAGCATTTTCATTAAATCCCAAATATTACATGTTTGTACTTTGGGGAAAATTCAAATCTAAAGAGACGTTTCTTTGGGGAAGAGGTAAGAGATGGATGGATAGACAGGCATGGAGGGGTGAGCATGGGCCACGGGCAAGGAGTAGAGGGAACAAAAATATCTTGAGTGAGATTTGGTAAATTAAGTTTCCAAAGCTAGAATACACCTTTCCCAGCTTGTCCATAGTACCGCTGCATATCAAACCCGTACAAACACTTCCTCTTTTACATGTGATGCACATGCTAAGAAAATATTTTAAAATAACGAGGTACTGATACATTTCAAGATTTGTTTTCATACCTGTGCTATGTAACACATCTGTCTAAGTTTTTTTGCTTACTTCACACTGCCTTTCTTTACTAAGTGGTCTAAGCATTTTAGCAACACATTCTTGTACTCTTTTGACTTCAGAATGACTAAAGCTTTGCATTTCAAAGTCAAAATAAAAACTCTCATTTTATAAGTATTCCAGTTTCACAAGAAAGTTTGATCTTTGAAATTTTTTTCAAGACAGGAAATTTTAGCATATAATGGATCAAGTGCCAATGAAATCTCTCTATGCTCAGCCATGCCCACATTTAATACTGCTTTCAGATAAAATGCAAACCATTCATAATCCCTGGAGAACAGAGAAAGGCCTACCAGATGGAAAGCAACTGCAGCTAATGAACGAACACTTCCTTCTCTAAACTTTTTGATTCTTCTGATCCCCTTTATTTTTTTAAACACCTTTCCCAGACAAACCATTCATTAGACCTTGGAAAAAGCCTAGCCTTATAGTCTACCTCTGGTTTGTTTTCCCCCTAATCTTTTTCCATTACTTTTAGTTATACTTCCTCCTCCAATGCTAATCATTCTTCCCGCTTCTTGTTTACACCCTCCTGACATTTGTAGGTAATAATCACATTCCCTCCCCTTAGTTTTCAGTTAGTTCAGGTCTACTATTTAGTTCTTCTAATCCTGCCTCATAAAATGATCCTTTCAGCTTCTTAGTCATGCCTGCCACTTTTCTTTGAACTTATTCCAGTTTGTCTCCATTTTTCTGGTAATGAGGTGCCTGAAATGGAACACAGTGCCCTAGGTGTGGCTTCACTGCAACCTTGTAATGGAATGGGGCTGGAGGGTCCTCTGAGGGATAGTGCCCAAGCCTAGGCAGCTCAGGGGCCTTTTGTCACTCTAGAAAAGCTGGTATTGCTTCTGTCAAGACCCAGTAGTAATTCCTGTATTCTTGAACTTCAGTGAACAGCCAAGTGCATTTCCTCCTCCATGCCTTATTAGCTCATACTATTTTCCATTTAGAATGAACTTTTTTCTGTGTCCTAATATCAACTGCCACATTCTTCAGGAAACTTTCCCCTTCTCCTCCTCTTCGCCCAAACTGTGGGCAGTAGCACTTTATCCCTCTCTGTGGACATTATACAGTGTTTTGCATAGAGTACTCAATTTTTTACAGTTTTATTGAGATATAATTCACATGCTATACAATACACCCATTTAAAGTGTACAATTCAGTTGGTTTAATATGTTCTCAGAATTGTGTAACCATCACTACAATTTTCAAACTTTTTTTTTATTCCAAAAAGAAATCATACTTTTAGCATCCATTCCCAATTATCCCATCTCGCCCCAACCCTAGGCAACCACTAATCTACATTCTAACTCTGGATTTGCCTAGTCTGGACATTTCATAAAAGTAGAGTCTTACAATATGTGGTCTTCTGTGACTGCCTTCTTTCACCTACGATAATGTTTTCACAGTTCATGTTATAGCATGTATCAGAACTTCATTCCTTTTCATTGGCAAATCAGTCAGTACTCTTTGAGTGAATATTTTATACATTTCTATTTGTTCATTCTCAGTGTCTTAGAATATAGGAATTACACATAATTTATTAAAAAGCATAGCGTTGAATATTTATATTATATATTTTTATTCAGATTTCTTATCGTAAAATCTATGTTGCTTGTGGTATCAAACAATGTAGAAGTATAAACAATAAAATCAGAAGTCCTTCCGTTTACTCAAACTAACCACTTTTAATAGTTTTGTGTTTTTCTTCCCATAAATTTTTTATATATAGTTCTAGACACAAAGATCTCTCTCACTTCTTGTTTGACACCAAGTTCATTAATAAGTTTTTTGTTCTTATAAATTGCCTTGGTAAACATACTTGTGCGTACATTCTCGAATTTCTTACAGATATTTCTATAGCATATATTCTTAAATGTGAAATTATTTGGTCAAAGGACATATACAATTAAATTTGATTGATAAGACCATATTGCTTTTACCAATCTGTATTCCCATCAGTAGTGGTATAAAGAGTACCCACTTCTTCAAATCCTTACCAACACTGATTTTTAACATTCTTTTGCCAATGTGATAAGGGAGAAAAAACCCTACCGTGTTTAATTTCTATTTCTTTAATTATTAACAGAGTTAAATATTTTCATGTGCTTATTAAGCCATTTGTATTTCTTCTGTAAGTTTTTTATTCATTTCCTCTGCCCATGTTTCCATTAGGTTTATTAGGCTTATAGTACCACTTTTATAATAATTATTGATATTAATTTTTTGTCTTTTTGTTCTGTCTTATTTATTATAAATGTTTCCTAAGCCATCATTTGTATTTGAATTTAATTTATATCCCTTCTGTTTCCATACAAACATGTTAAATTTCTGAATAATCTAATTTGTTCTTTTTTTTTCTTTCCTTTTATCACTTTCTTTAAAAGCATTACCCCTCGTCTTAGTCAGTTCAGGCTGCTATAACAAAATACCATAAACTGTGTGGTTGATCAACAACAGAAATTTGTTTCTCACAATTCTATGGTCTGAAAATCCAAGATCATGGTGACAGCTGGTTCTGGTGATGGCCTTCTTCCAGTTGCGGACTGCCTACTCTTCCTTGTGTCCTCACATGGTGGAAAGAACTAACTAGCTCTCTGAACTCTTCTTATAAGGGCATTATTCTCAGTTCATGAAAGTTCCACCCTCAAGACCGATTACCTCCCAAAGGCCCCACCTCAAAATACCATCACATTGAGATTAGGATTTCAACACAGGAATTGGGGGCGGGAGGACACAAACATTCAGTCTGTAGCAAAAAATAAAATTCAAAGCATTTACCTGTCCTTCAGCACAGATTATAAAAAAATATTCCTATGCTTCTAGTACTTTCATGGTATAATTTTTAAATAATTTTTATTGAGATATAATTGACATATAACATTGTCATATTAGTTTTAGATATATAATATGATGATTCGGTATTTGTATATATTGCAAAATGATCACCACATTGAGTCTAGTTACCATCCACCACCACCCATAGTTACAAGTTTTTTTTCTTGTGATAAGAAATTTTAAGATCTATTCTCTTAGCATATTTTAAATATATAATACAGTATTATTAACTATAGTCACCATGCTTTACATTAAATTATCCTCAGGACTTATTTAGTTTTCTTTTTAGTTCATCTACTTTTATTACTAGGTTTCTTTTTTATTTTATTTTATTATTAGTTTCGAGTATAAGTACATTAGTTAGACTTATATAGTTTTATATAGATTTATATAGTTTGTAAATGATCCCCCTGATTGCTCTTTCTCTCCTTTAGCTCTCCACCTAGCCATTACATTAATGCTAACGGCATTCCCTATGATGTGCTCCCCATCCCCATGACCATCTATCAACTACTAATTTCTTCTTAACACTTCACCCCTTTCTCCCAGCCCTGCTCCCCTCTGGCTATCACCAGCTTGTCCTCTATATTTGAGAGTCTGTTTTTGATTAGTTTGTTCTTGTTGTTCCTTGTTTTATAACTGGAAATTTGTGATTTTTTTGTGCCCTTCACTCCTTTTCTTCCACCTCTGGCAACCAACAATCTGTAATCTGTGTCGATGATTTTCATTTGTTCTTTTGTTGTAGTTTTTCTTTAGGTTCCACATGTAAGTAGATCATACGGTATTTTTCTCTCTCTGACTTATTTCACTTAGCACAGTGCCCTTAAGTTTCATCTACGTTGTTGCAAATGGCGGAATTTCCTTCTTTTTTATGACCGAATAATATTCCGTGTGTGTGTGTGTGTGTGTGTGTGTGTATGTATTAGATTTTTTTTATCTATTCATCCATCAATGGACACAGGTTGCTTCCATGTCTTGTATTGTAAATAATGCAGCAGTGAACATTGGGGTGCATATATCTTTTTCAGTTAGTGTTTTCATTTTCTTTGGATAAATATCCAGAAGTGGAATTGATGGATCATATTGTAATTCTATTTTTGATTTTTTTAGGAACTGCCATACTGTTTTCCATAGTGGCTATACTAATTTACATTACCACCAACAGTGTATAAGGGTTCTCTTTTTTCTACATCTTCAGCAACACTTGTTATCGCTTGTCTTTTTGATAATAGCCATTCTAACAGGTGTGAGGTGGTATCTCATTGTGGTTTTGATTTGCATTTCCCTGGTGATTAGTGATCAGGAGCACCTTTTTATGTGCCTGTTGGCCCTCTGTATATCTTCTTTGGAAATATGTCTGTTCAATCCTCTGCCTGCTTTTTAATCAGTTTGTTTGTTTTTGCTATTGAGTTGTATGAGTTTTTTATACATTTTGGATCTTAATTCCTTTTCAGATATATGATTTGCATATATTTTATCCCATTCGGTAGGCTGCCATTTTATTTTATTGATGGTTTCTTTTGCTGTGCAAAAAAAGCTTTTTAGTTTGATGGAATCCTACTTGTTTATTTTTGCTTTTGTTGCCTTTGCTTTTAGCATGGAATCCAAAAATAATCACTAAGACTGATATCAAGGAGCTTATTACTACCTATGTTTTCTTCTAGGAATTTTAAGATTTTCGGTCCTACATTCAAGTCTTTCATTCATTTTGAGTTAATTTTTATGTGTGGAGTTAGATAGTGGTCCAGTTTCATTCTTTTGCATGTGGTTATCCAGTTTTCCTAACACCATTTATTGAAGAGACTGTCCTTTCCCCCATTGTATATTCTTGACTCTTTTGTCATAAATTAATTGACCATATACATATATATGGGTTTATTTCTGGGCTCTCTATTCCTATTTTATTGATCTATGTGTCTGTTTTTATGCCAGCACCATGCTGTTTTAATTACTGTAGCTTTTTTGTGATATAGTTTGAAATCAGGGAACATGATACCTCCAGCTTTTGGTCATTTTTCTCAACATTGCTTTGGCTATGCAGGGCCTTTTATGGTTTCATACAAACTTGAGTATTGTTTGTTCTATTTCTGTGGAAAATGCCATTGGAATTTTGATAAGTATTTCTCTGAATCTGAAGATTGCTCTGGGTAGTATGGACATTTTAACAATATCAATTCTTCCAATCTAAATCTTTTCCATTTACTCATGTCTTCTTCAGATTCCTTCATCAGTGTCTTAGAGTTCTCAGTGTACAGGTCTTATTTGTTGGGAGGTTTTTGATTACTGATTCAGTCTCCTTACTAGTGTTTGCTTTGTTCAGATTTTCTATTTCTTTATGATGCAATTCTGATAGTTTTATATTTCTAGGAATTTATTCATTTCTCCTAGATTTGCTAATTTGTTAGAATATATTTGTTCATGATAGTCTCTTATGGTTCTTTGTATTTCTGTGATATCAGTTTTAGCATCTCTTTCATTTCTGATTTTGAGTACTCTCATTTTTGCTGAGAAGTCTAACAGTCTGTCTATTTGGTTTAACCTTTCAAAAACCAGTCTTAGTTTTATTTATCTTTTCTATTATCTTTTTAATCTCTATGTTGTTTATTTCCAGTCTAATCTTTCTTTCTACTAACTTTGGGCTTTGTTAATTCCTTCTTTCTACTAACTTTGGGCTTTGTTTGTCCTTCATTTTCTAGTTACTTGAGATGTGAAGTTAGGTTTTTCATTTGAGATCTTTCTTTTTTCTTAATGTAGGCATTTATATCTATGACCTTCCCTCTTAGAACTGCTTTTGCTACATCCCATAAGTTTTGATATGTTTTATTTCACTTTTTACTTGTATTAAAGTATTTTGTTTTTTCTTTTTTATTTCTTCTTTGACTAGTTGGTTTTTCAGTTGCATGTTGTTTAATCTCCACATATTTGTGAATATTTCAGTTTACTTCTTGTAATTGAGTTCTAGTTTCATACCATTGTGGTCAGAATAGATTCTTGATAAGACTTCAATCTTAAATTTATTAAGACTTGTTTTGTGTTCTAACATATGATTTTTCCTGGAGAATATTCCCCGTGCACTTAAGAAGAACGTGCATTCACAGTGTAATTTTTGAATTTAGATCTTTAGCCAGTTTGAAGTTTATGTTTACATATGGAATGAGCAGGAATCTAAATACAATTAAGCTCAGTTGACCTAAAATATTAATTGATTTCAAATGCCTCCTATTCATATTCTAAATCCCACTGATCTAATTTTATCAATACAATACTCTTCTAATTAGTGTATTTTTATAGTATGTTTTATAATTTGGAAGAGCAAGTCCGACATCATTTTTAGTTCTTTAGAATATTTTCTTGGCCCTTCTTCTATGTATACACTTTAAGATAAATTTTAGAATCGATTATCAAGTTCCAAAAAGAGCCTTTGAGATTTGGTTTGAAAATTTATTTATAGTATACTTTTAGGTGAAAATAAAATTGGTTTGTAAATAATCTATATACTATCATTGCAATTTTGTTTCTAAAATTACATGTATATATAATAAAAATCTCAAAGAATATATGACAATATATAGCAGTGGTTATCTCCCGATGCTAATGTTATAGGTGATTATTTTTCTTGGTGCCTTTCTTTTCCAAATTTTCTACAATGCATGTGTAATACTTATTAAATAATAAAAAAAAAACCCTGGAAAATATTATTAAACTAAAATGTATCCATTAGTTACTTCATGTTTAACTACTTAAAATAACAGAAGCCAGATAGAATTTAAAAAAAAAAATTTATGAGAAATAAATATGTGACTTGTCGAGAATGAAGTACAGATACCTGACTCAGAAGATAAACCAGAGTTGTTGAGAATATTCCTGGAATGATTAAGATGAGCAACTGAAGCAATACGACCTGGCATTATCCTCGCTTACTTTACCTGGTTGATTTCAGTTCCACTGAAGAAACTTGAGAATTGTAGCCTTTTCACCTAGCGATATTTCTGGATTATATTCTGTACAGCTATATTCACAAGGCATCTGGCCTCCTTGGTTTCCCCATTTCAGAGATTCATATTTATATGACACAGCCAGGCCTTGATACGCAGTGCACCAAGACTTGGTGTGGTTTAAATCTAGTCCTTACATGTCTTGATCTTTTAGTCAACATTTAGCAGAAAGTATATTACTAAATCTGTTCCCAACAGTTAGATATATTTGAGGAAGTAGCATGTTAATTCATGGCTCAGAGCATCTAGATTCTATTAACACTGTAATTAAAATTTGGTTCTCTTTGCTTTTTAATCTACATGCTCTTTCTGAATAATCTTACCTACTTAATAAAAAAAACAATAGTAATAATAATTATAACATCTAACATCGAGTGTTTTCTATGAGTTAGGCATTATACTGTACTTTATAGGAATATCTCATTAAATCTTTAAAACAACCCTATAAATGTTATTGCCCCATTTTACAGATGAGGAAACTGAGGCTCAGACAGGTCCAGGTGATACAAACTAATAATTGACAGAGCTGACATTGAAACCCAGGCAGCCTAAATCCAAAGCCTATGTTCTTAACTACACTTCCAATTTTTAATCTTCTTCTTCCCTAAAACCTGCTCTGCCTCTTGTATTTTCAGTCTTATTTGTCTAATATCCTCAGCTAAAACTGTCACAGTTATTCTCCATTCTCTCACTTAACTCCACCTCCTACCAGTTCCACCTTTAGAAAGTCTCCCATCCGTCTGTTCCTCTTCACAGCCCCGGACCCTACCTTGGTTTCAGCCCTCCTTAGCTCTCACCTGGGCTTTTAACAGTTACCTCCTTGACATATCCCACTCAGTCTATTTTGTTTTTATCTCCATAGCTATCTTCTAAGAAAATGAAGCTCATCATGTCCCTGGACTGTTTAAAAATTCTTGGACTTCCTTTTGTTATTGTTGTTGTTGTTTTAACCAGATTAAATCTGAACTCCTTAGCTTTACATACACAATCTGGCCCCGGTCTGTCTCTTCAGCTTCGTTTCCTATCATTCTCCACCCAATCGCCTTACTTTGTGTTCCAACCATATTGAACGCCTCACTCTTCCCTAGATCTGTGCCAAACCCTTTCATAGCTCCATGCATCTGCATTTGTTTCATCTGCTTGAAAGCCTCTTCTGTCTTTGATCTCCCAAACTCCTATTCAGCTCTCAAGATCCAAATCACATGTTGCGTTTAGTACCTTCTCAGACTCCTCCAGGATGAGATAGCCTTTTTTATGCCTTCCCTTGCAGCACATGTTCCTGCCTCGGTATGGCCCTTACTATGCTGGGCTGTAATTATCTGTTTACGTATTTGTCTCTTTTATTAACCTAAATGGGTCTTGAGGGCAAGGACCAAATCTAGGCCCTCGATAAATGTTGGTTTAATGCTTGAAGGAATATCAGAGAGGGTGTTTAAAACAATAGGAAGTCGAAAATACACGTACTCCTAAACAAACAGAGGACTACCTTGTTTTCTCAAAATAATCTCTTTAGCTAAATTAACAGGCCTAAGGTAGGCTGTCTGATATACTGAATAAAAGTGGTATATATAGAAAATAGGGGAAGTCTTTTAAATTAAAAGTTTTTGTAGGGCAAGGACCATTACGCAAGATGAAGATTCCATCTGAGATCAACTACATTCCCCTCACCTGGGCATGTGTGTCATAGTGTGGCACAGCAGAGAGAACATTCCACCTGAATGATAGGACCGGGATTGGAGTCCCAGCTCTTCAAATTACCATCATTGGGCCTTGGACTAGTCACTAACTTCTTTAGCCCTCATTTTTGTGAAAAGACATTTGACATTTACCTTTACACGTACCTGGCTATTCACTTACATGCAGGAAGACCTCACACAAAAAGTGTCTCTTTTATCATTTTTTTAGTGTTATTGAGGCATAATTGACAAATAAAGTTGTGATATATTAAGGTGTACAACATGATGATTTGAAGTAAATATACATTGTGAAAATAGTCCCACAGTCGAGTTAACACATTCATCGTCTCACGTAGTTCCTTTTTTCTTTATGAGAATACTTAAATTATACTCTTAGCAAATTGCAGTTATACAGTACAGTATTTTCACCTATAGTCACCATGTTTTACATTAGATCCTCAGACCTTATTCTTCTTATATTTGCAAGTTTGTACCCTTTTACCAATCTCTCCTATTTCCCTACTCCCAGCCCCTGGCAACTATCATTCTGCTCTCTGTTTTTATGAGTTCAACTTTTTTTTTTTCAGATTCCACATGTAAGTGATACCATGCAGTATTTGTTTTTCTCTGTCTGGCTTATTTCACTTAGCATGATGCCCTTTAGTTTCATCCATGTTGTTGCAAATGTCATTTCTTTATGATGAACAATAATTCTTAGCTCAGTGCAAATAGAATTGTTTTATTTTATCTAAAATCCATCTTTCCTTTCCTTTTCAGCTTCAAAATGAGTTAGAAAAAGGTGAACGGGACAATGCAGAGCTGCAGGAGTTTGCCAATGCCATTCTCCAGCAGATAGCAGATCATTGCCCCGACATCCTGGAGCAAGTGGTCAACGCATTAGAAGAATCATCTTGACCCCGCTTCATGGGGAGTTGCCAACCCAGCAGCCCAAATAGTGAACCCAGGAGCCAAGAAAAGAGAGCTATGAGAAACAGGCACCCAGAACCTTCTTGGCACCAAACAAACACTACGAACTCTATCCTGCCTTGGTTGGTCTTTCAAGTATGATTCCAGCACCATTTCTACTACATCTGTCATCTTACTCTGCCTTTCTACTTTGGATATTGTGTCTACACTTATTTTCTTGATGTCCAAGGTGGGTAAGTAGCTGAGTCTCCATGAAGAACTGACAGCTGGTCATCAGCAGTGGAGAACTCTGGAAGCTGGTTGCTCTGCCCTCACTGAGGAACATGGAGTAGGGAGCCTCTTACCTTCTGTCTTTGTCATGAGAACTAAATCTGGAATCTACTTGCAGTTCAACATACTGAGAGAATGCTTCCCCATGGACCGGAGAGCTGAGTGTTCTAATATACAACAGGTGCTTTCTCCTAAAAAGGTTTAAAAAAAAAATCTCAGAAAGATAGTATTAGAAAGAGAGAGAGGGGAAAAGAGAGAACAGGGACAAAGAGAAAACCGACTCTTCTTTTTACTGTCTCTTCTGTTTACTTTTCATCTGTAATGTTTTATGCAGGGAGCTGCAAGCAGTCTTCCTGGCGGCTCAGTGAACACTAATGCCCAGCCCTGTCTGTCTCTCATCCTTGCTCTTCTCAGCCAGTTAACAAGAGGATGGTGTGAACAGTTCTCCCCGTGGTCCCTCTTGTTTAAGACCTTTGACCTTATGCTTAGTTTGTCAGATCTTATATTTAATTGAAAGAGAAGAAGAGTTTGACATGAGACACTGTCGTCGCCAGCTCTGCTTCTGTAGAAGATGACCATTCCTTGGGGTCAGGCTGGTTTCTCCTGAACGTCTCTCCCATCAGCATTCTAGGCCCTTGAGTCCCGAAAGAATGCTTCTGCCTTCCCACCACCATGCTCCCAGCTCTTGCAGCCCAATGGTCATTGAACTTTATGACTCACCTTCCACCCTTGTAGCTTTAATCTTGATTTGTACTCCCAGAACCACAGCCTCATGCACTGCCTGGAACCTCCTTCTGGCACAAATGAATGTTTCTTATCCAACACACATTCCTTCCTCCATTCGTTTGTTCAAAGAATATTTATGAAATGCCTACTGTTCGCAAGTCAGCTTTAGGCACCCATCCTTGAAAAAGAGGGAGAGGTGTAAAGAATTCTGAGACATACCTGGTTGAGTCAAAGCAGTAAAAGGCATACCCATCCCCTCCCCATCTTAATAGAAGGTATCTTTTCCAGAAAACTCTTGCACAAATCAGCATTTCTCATTTTTGACTGTAATGGAATTGATGGGTTTGCGGTCAGAGGACTGAGTCACTTAACCTGCCTGCAGGATCCCATTGGGTGATTCAGGGTTTCTGTTTGCTGCTCT
>NW_006443138.1:29721675-29742537 GCF_000325575.1 Pteropus alecto
ATCCAAGTTCCTCATGGAACTTGGCCAGCCCCATGTCACAAATCAGAAAATTGACCGCAAAGTTGCAAATCCATTTGAAGGTACTGGCGTTTTGAAGGGCATTTTCCCCAAGCATAGACAATGCAGTCTTAAATAATCAGGCACCAAGAAATAGACCACTTAACCCAAATCTAGGCCTTTGACCACCTCTACAGCCAGACACCTACCAGACACTCACATCTTCTGATAAGAGCTGCTGGGCTAAATGTCTTTGTCTTGCATTTTCTCCTTTCCCCTCCCCCAGTTACTCACCCAAAGAATCTGTTGCTGCCTGTAAAGTCGTCACAACCATCAGTTCAGTATCTTCCCACCAGCAGCCCGTGACTATCTCATTAACTTATATGGTCAAATCTCCAGCTGCCCTGAGTCCCTGCTGTAAAACAATCTCCCCGTGAGAAGCTATAGAGTGTTTCTTATCGAAGGTTTAAATGGACTCTGCTCATAAACTTCTTACTGAGATGCTTCCTGATAGCCAGGCTGGTCAGAGCAGGGATGCAGGAGTTAGCAAGTAAGTGGTGGTCATTTGTGGTCAATTACCTCAATTCCATTTATTTATTGCACTGCCCATAAATCACATAGAAAGCCTCTAGCATTTTAGGGCTGGTGTAGTAGAATCTCACTTTATCTACCATAAAGCAAAGAACCGAGGTATAATTATACCCTTCACAGGACTACAGCAGAACAGAGAAAGCAGGAGAAGCAGCCGTACCCAGCGAAGTAGCCTGTCCTGGCCTGGCACCGGCTAGCTGTTCTCTAGCTGGTCTGGCAAGGGAAGGCATCAATCAGGTTTCCCTGGATGCTGCTGATTCGGCCTTTACCATCAAATACAATCCCTACCACTCTTGCCCACGTGGCGCATGACTCTCACTGTACCTCCTTCCTTCCCCTTTTCATTTCAACCCTTCCTGTTGCTCCCACTCTAAAACCTTATGGAAGTCCTCTGGACAAGTGCTTCTGAGAAGGAAAATTTCTGGGGCAGACATCATCTGTCTGGTCTCTGTGAACCATAGCAGGGAATCTCAGTGATTCTTCCTAATATCTCAACTGGTTCTGGGAACTGTTTGGTCCTAGATGAAAATAGGCTCTGGCTAAAGTTTAATGGTGAACATGACCTGCATTTATATTATAGAGACAAAGTTAATACGGTTTCTAGCATTTAGAGTATCTTATTGAGTTTAGATCATTCATTGAGCCAACATCTACTAAATGCACAGTTTCCATCACACTACGACTTGTCATTCTATGACCCTATTATGGTAGTCAGGGTTTCACAAGGCCACTCAACTACTAGCAAAGGTCTGCACCCTTGAAAACTCACTGCAGGTTGCCTGTGATGTTCACCAAACTCATTCGTTCCACTGGCAAGTCTAGTTGCCCCTTAACACCTAAAGGTCTGTACCTCAGTCAAGGTCATCGTAACGGGGACAAGAAGAAGAAAAATGGGTGAGATCCAACCTGGGGTTCATGACTAAAGAAATAACATGCGACCTCCATCTTTTCATATACCCTATCAAGGTACTCATTGAGTTCTTGACGAAATGTCAAATTGAGATTTGCAAGGACTTGGATACCATTTGAAATAGAGAAGACTTTAAATGGGCTGTAACATTTTAAGAAATATGATGGGAATCCCCAAAATCCATTTCAGTTCTAACCTTTGACCTTGTATAGTACAACCTGAATTAGATCTGAATTCTTTTCTCTTTCTTATACTTGGGCCTTAAAAGTACTAGTAAGGCAGACTGGACCCAAGACCACCTTCAGCGTCAGTGGTGGCAATGTGACTTGGCACTTTTTATATATATATATATAATTTTTTTATTTTTCAGTTACAGTTGGCATACAATATTATATCAGTTTAGGTGTACAACATAGTAAGACTTGGCTCTTTTTGTCAATAAAAGTCTGGTTTTCCATGAGGAACTCATTGGCCCACCCACTCCTCCGAATGAGCAAAGAGAAGCATTCACAAGGCTTTAGTCAACTGCTAAACTAATTTCTCCCCTGTCGATGGTCAGGATCAGCTTTTGGATTTGCTGCTAGAAAGTTCCGCTAATCCCAGAGCCATCCCGCCCTCCTGTTTGACCCTATTACTAAGCATAGGCCCACTGGCTACCCTCAGGGTCTTTGAGGAAAGAGCAAATCGAGGAATACGTCACCACGTAGAATGTGACCCTCACATGGCATTTCCTAAGTTTCAGTGGGCCCTATATCTGCAATATCAATAACTTTCATGTCTGCCTCCCAGCCTCATCTCCCCACCTGCGAGAGTTCAGAACTGTGGCAAAGGAGATGAGAAGAGAGAGTAGATGTAGTGCTGCATGCTGCCCTTTGCAGAGCCTGCAGGGCCACCCATCCATCACTGCCAGCCCCTGGGCTTCTCAGGACAGTGACTTGAACCATTCAAAGAAGTGTTTTCAGAGAATCTGGAGTTTGCCCTCTGTAAACTAAGGGAATATTTGGGCAAGGAAAAAAAAAAAAAACATACATTACAGGAAAATCCTTCTGAACAAAATGGCTGTCTTTACTTAATCTTTTTAAGCAAAAACTGTTTCCAAACTTTTTAGTGTCAAAACTGTAACCAAGTGTCTCTTGATTTTTTCCAATGTGTTTAGAGAGTGCTGTGACCCTATTGTAGGTATTTCTTCTCCTGACTCTTGGGGGAGAGGTGGTTTTAGGGATTGATTTGGAGGGAGCGGGTTTTCATCCCATCCCACCTCCTCTTTTGTTTCTCTGCTTGTCGATGTTGTCTGTGTGGTTCAGAGAATTGGGGCAGTTACATTGTGTCCACTGTTGAGATGACAATATTAAAAAGTAGTTGTAGAACTGAAAAATTGAAGAGCTGTGTTTTAAAAAATGGAAACCAGTATCATGTAAAGGAATTCAAGCTATGGGGCAGCCAGACTCCTCCCCTCCTGCCAAGTTGGCTTGGGCGGCAGTTGGGCTGGCCACTTGGGAAGCACAAGGACCGCACTCCAGGCAGGCACCTGCCTGCCTGAAAGACAGCTGCCGAGGAAAGGACTAGGAATCTGGGGCTCCGAGAGTCCCAGCTGTGCCAGCGTTTTCCTTTTTCATCCTCAAGACCTCTGGGTAGAAGTTTCACAGTTTGCGACCCCGTAACCACCCTCACCCCTACATTGGTCCCAGCTCAGTGTGCCTAATACTGTGTGGTAACCTGGGCTTGACTCTGAAGCCCCACACCTGGCAGCAGTCCTGTACAGGCCACAGAACCTCTTTCCTGCCCACTTGGTGCTATATCATCCAGCGACCCATCCAGTATGGGCCGAGCACTGGCTAGCCTCGAGCATGCCATCCAGGTGAATGAATTCTGCTCAGATCTCAGTTCTTTCTGGCTTCAGTCCCTAGATTCTTTCCCTTTAAGCTTTTTTAGACCCCTAGATCTCCCGGGCTCAGGCCGTCTCTCTTGGCACCTGAGATGCCTTGGTTAGGAAAGGAAGCGAACCCGGCTGAAGCCAGAGAATCCAGTCCTGGGCCAGAGCAAGCCCTCTGAGCCCAGCCCTCGTTTCCACACACCCCAGTATTGCATCATCCTCTAATGCAGCTAGGCCCACCTGAGGGCAGCACACCACCCATTCTGGCCTGCTACCCCATGCAGAGCTAGTGCAGGAAGCTGCCAGCACACCAGGTTGTCCAGGACAAAGGCTTGAAGTCTCCCTGGGACTCATGCCCCTCTGCTCAGAAGAAACAGGCTGCACCTTAGTGAGGAGCTGAGGGGCACTGGGTACTGACTCCTTGTAGCTTGAGTTCCTTTTGGTGACAGTAGCAGCCGCGATGGTGGTGTCTGTGATGCAAATGCACCTGCTGCCTTCAAGGTGTGTGTGTGTGTGTGCGTGCGCGTGTGTGTGCGTGTGTGTGTGCGCATGCGTGCATGCGCGCACGCGCATGTGATGGCCAGAGCTGTGTTACTGACAAGATAATGACACTACAAAGAAATTGTGTTATAGTCAACTTTGCCTTGATAATTATTGTAAACACTGTTCCTTTTTTTTTTTTTTTATTCACAAACTAAATCCATCGGGAGATTATAAAGTTATTTAAAAATTGTGTGCTGTGTCTTTCTTTGAGTCTCACCCAGTCTGATAATCCAAGTGAGATATGGCCTCAAATGCTAGAAGAGCAGGGAAAAAGGCAGCAGTCCCCAAAGGGTCAACTCCAGTGGTAGGGAACCCGAGAACCAGGGGCGCCCATTCCTAAGGGAGGCAGAGGTGATGACAGGCCTGGCTGGGTGACCTCAGAGAGAGGAGGAAACCTCCTTTCCATTCCCACCTCAATGCTGGATTGGCAGCCCCTGTAATTGCCTTTCAAAGTCAGTTTCCACCTCCCTTTTTTCTTTCCTTACACCCTAGACCCTGAGCCAGATCCCTAATTGTTCTTCAGAGCTTAGAATAAGCACCTGCTGCTGAGGGATTGTGGAGCTGCTGCTCGTGCTCAGATGGCAGAGCAGCAAGGAGGGTCACAACTTGAAAGGTTTTTGTTCAGAACTGGAATTTGAGCCTCACTAGGTGTATTCTGATTCACCAACTCTGGGATGTGTGAGCTGTATCAGTCAACGAAAGTGTGGATACCACAAATGAAAGGGAGCCAAGAGAACCTGTGCTTGCAAATTTTCCTGTCTCGGTATTTGTCTTGGGCCTCATGCTCAACAAGAAATTATTCTCAGAATTTCTTTTATGAGAATTCATCTTCTGCTTAGTTTCATGTCTGTGTCAACCCCAGGAAGGAACCAGCCTGCTTGCCGTGCTCCCGCCCTCTCCCAGGTAAATTCTGTTGCCCACTGCTCATTGGCATTTGGAGCTAGAGCCTCAAACAGCCCCGGTAGGCCCTCTAAGCACCTGACTCATCCCCGCCTCACCTCTGCAGCCAAAGCAGCTGCACGTAAGTTTGCCAGGTGGAGGGGGAACCTGGAGGTTGGTGCCGTTCAGAGGACTGCAAGCCCAATGTCGCACATCAGTTCAGCATGAGGCAGGGACAGTTCTACCAGCAGAACGTGTTTTATGCTGCACGGCATAGAATCACAACCATAAACAGATGTGTTCACAGAAAGCTGTCAGATCACCCTGTTCAGCTGTTTCCAGGGTTTTCCATTAGTCTTTTCCACTATTTGTTTATTCACTCTGTGGTCTACCAGCACTCAGTTGCCGACAAATGGACGCAGAGACCATGAGGTTTAAGGAAAATATGAGAAGAGAACTTGCAATTGAGAATTCCATTCATTAACTTGGTTTTTTTCCCCCCTCTGAGTTGAGAAAAGACTGCTGCTATTTGATATTTGAGGTGGAATATCTCAGGCTGGCTCAAAGATGATTAAGAACTGGTTAGACCTTGGGGTGAGGGAGCGTTCCAAGGCAGCTGGTTTGAGATCCACGAGCTTTCCCAGATGTCCCGGGAAGAGTCCTGTACTTGCACCTTGGAGCCTCTGGCTGCCCTTGACCTCTCAGCTTCTCTTCCATCTTCCCCTTCGTAAAATGATGCCACCTTTATCTAGATCACAAGCCATATTGAGGTTAATAAATGATTATTTTTCCATTTTGAAAGCTCTTTTAAGAGAGTATAAAGCATAAAATTGCTTCCTTCACATCTGCAATTTGCTTTAAAATAATCTAGTATATGTGTTGGAGAGTGAGCAAGGAGCAGGATATAGATAAAAATTGGCCATGAGTCAATTGTCGAAGCTGGGCGTCGTATACACAGGGTTCATTATACTATTCTCCCTGTGTATGTTTGAAATTTTCCTACATTACATATTCACATCCTTCACTTGTACTCCCTCGGTCATCACACATGGATATTTTCCCCACAATCCAAGTCATCCACATTCACAAATTGCCACCATAGCACTCAGTTCAGCATTCATACCCCCTTTGTTATAGGGTCCAGGCATACAAATAATAATAGCATGTGCCAGGTTCAGTTCTCAGAACTTTACATGTTTTATCTCATTCCATCTTCATGACAATCCTATGAGGTAGGCACTGTTAACCCCAGCTTACAGATGAGGTACAGGGTGATTAAACACCATTCCCGAGGTCATGCAGCTGGTAAGTGGTAGGGCTAGAATCTAATCCTTGCTCTGTCTTCAGAGATGTGCTCTTCGACCCACCATTGTGGCCTCTTCTTTCAGAGAGCTCACAGTCCAGTGGAGGAAACTAATTCCAAGAAAATGTGCTGCGGGAGCACAGAAGGGCATGCAATGCTTGTCACCGACCTTCAAGTTTGACCTCGAATGATGAATTTTGCCAGCAAAGGAGTTCAAGGATGAGGAGAAGCAGAAAAGAGCCTGAGCAAAGACAGGGAAGGTGGAAAGGGCCTGGGATGCTGGGGGTGGCAAGAAGTCCAGCATCGATGGATCATATGCCGCTTGGCTTAGGAGCACGGAGGAGAGAACATGGTGGCTGCAATGTAACTTCAAAGGAGTTGGATAAGCCCATGTCGTGAGAGCTCTCTAACACCCTGGACAGAAAGGCAGCTTGGGAGAGCGTTACCTACACCTCCAGTGACTTAACCACTGCCACAACATGAGGCTAATCAAAAAAAAAAAAAAGCCTGCTGCCCCTGAAGTTTGTTGGAGATAGTGGAGAAAAGGTCTCTATGAACCTGGAGCTGTCAAGGGAAGTTGCCCAAAGTTACATAGCCAGAAAGTGATGGACCCGGGGTTCAAATCTGGGTCCACCTGTTTAAAAACCTTTCTCTGCAGTTCCTTTGCACTAGCCTACAGTGCCACTGATGGCTCAGAGCCAGGTGGGAGGCTGATGAGGAGACTTCTGCTAGCCTTGGAGGGTTTGAGGCATCAAAGCCAGGTGGTGGTTGAGGTTTTCAGAGGAAGGGAAATCATATGCCTAGACTGTTCACAAGCAGGACAGATATGAGTCACACCAAGAGTTCATGCATTGTTAAGCTCTGGTCACCATTTTTTCTCAAGAATCAGGTGATGAAACACTATGAATGTTCTCACCTTCTTCAGGCCCTTAGAAGGAAAGGAATGAGGCTCGAAGACTTGGGAATTCCACGTCAGCCCTCCCTGTCCAGAGACCATTTCTTTTCCATGTTCTCTGGGAAAGAAGCTATCACCCTGCCATAGTGGTGGCTCACAGGGCAACTGGGACACTCACAGCCTCATGCTGGTCCTCCTATGAAACCAGCGCTCTGCCTTCCTTCCAACTGCTCTGCAACAGCACACTGACACTCATCTTTCCCTTCCTGAATTAACACTGCCCCCACTCACCCCGCAACGTGGTCCCCTCAGCCTTGTTTCATTTAAGAGGGAGAACTGGACATGTGAGGGAAAAACATCCATCAAATGTCTGCAGTTTCCATGCCAAAAAGCTGTTCTTGGCCTCTGGTGGAATTCACACTCAAGAGATGGTTCCTGTTTGGTTCATCTTGATCTTGGATTTTTTTTATTATGATTTCGTTCTGAAGGGTTGTCGGAAATGAGGATTTGGAGGGCATCTGTTTGCAATCTGAACTTGGACTTGTGTGCATATTTTAATGGGTTGGTGTTCCTGGACTCCTCACTGAGCATTTGAGCTGAGAACACAACCCAAAAATGAGAACTTCTGTGTGATGGCGCTCCAGCCACCGCTGCCCCCTCCCGCAGAAGCAGCGCCAGGCACTGAGGTAAATGGTAAACCGAGTAGATGTAGGCAGCGACCTTGCAAACACAGGGCAGGCTCAAGGCGAGTAGATGACTGGAGATTTTTGCATCTAGTCTTTCGTTGTTATAAGTACTGATGTCAGGATGATCCTGCAGCTTTTAGGAGTCATCTAACTCTAGGAGGGAAGAAAACTCAAGAAGCCAGGCAGCCTCTCTCATCAGCTGGGCTCGTCACTGGGCAGTCCCACAGTGCTAGCTGCCAGAAGGACACCCTGCCCAGGAGGGGCCGTGCCGTCTTCAGGGTGCCCATCTCCAGGCTACATGGGCTCCTAACCCAAGTGCAGCCTCTGTGGGGTCTTCAGGAGTTGTGGAGAGCAGGATGCTTACCCTGAAGAACGGGCAAAGAATCAGCTTTTTGATTTCAGGTCCAAGTAGAGCTTGGCCTGTGGGAACCTCGGCCTTGAACATGAAAGCAGGTGGGCCAGGAATTGAAAGACTTGGGTTTCCATTCTGGTTTTGCTGTGTGTGAGTTGTGTGGCCTTGGAGAATTCCCTTGAATTCCCTGACCTTCATTTTTCTCATTTTTAAAGTAGAAATAATGCTGTGCACTTCACAGGTATACAGCGAAGGTAACCGGGACGATGCACGGGAAAGCGTCAAGCCCCAGGACAGGCCACGGCGGGCACCAGCAGTCGTCTGTTCCATTAAATCGCCATGGATGGGCCAGCTCTTGCTGTGGGGTGTGATTGTCTTCATGGCCTGTGAGGAAATCTACATATTGTTTTGCCTACGGCCTTGAAAACGGGACCACCCACTTTATAGAAGGTCGTCTCGCTCTGACTAGAGCCTCTCCAAGGGCTATGCCCTGCCGTCTAAAATCTTCCGTAGATGTAGGATTCATCTACGGGTGGGAAGGTTGAGACCTGGAACAAGAAATCTGTGGGGGGGATCACTGACCTCCTCTCTCGGGCCCTGTTCCAGGCTCCCTCTGGGCCCACCCTGAACTCGGGGAGGCTCCATCAGAAGGCCCCAGGGCCTACCTTCTGGGAGCCTGGTCCCCAGGCCTGGGCTGCCGTCCCCTCCCCCTGGGGAGTCAGATGCCAACAATCATATTGCTTCCGCTTTAGGAGGAAAAAACCCAGATACCAATGTGTCTGCCTCATCAGCTGGGGCCGTGTCACCCTCCTGCAGGGATAGGCTCTTGAATGCAAGCTTTGTCTGCCCTGCCGGTTAGTCACTGTGACAAAAGAGACCCAGGGAGACTGGATTCCTTGGCCAGAACGTCACGTCGTGGAGTTCAGGCCGCAGCATACAAACAAACCCCGGTTCCAATGGCTCTGAGCCCTCCTACGCGGACTAAAACTTGCAAAAGGCACCCGAGGTGTCCCCATTCAACCCCAGAAGTAAGAGAACACTTTGGTCTCCGTTTCCTCCCACCCAGACCCCAGTGGTCTGCTCTTCTCTCTGCGTTTAAGGCCCCCGGGGTCAAGGACTGTGTACGTTACTCCTTTTAGGTCCCCTGCATGCATGGCCCATACTCATGCGCATGCTAGAGTTTACCAAGTGGTTCAAACTGGTTTGCTCACTGGTCGGCTTCCCACAAGCTTTGTATTCCAGGAGACACTTCCGCAGCTGGCCCAGTTTTAGCACATGTCACTAGGCACGTATCAGTCCCTTAAATATTAGCACGGACATCTGTTATGAACCAAACTTCCCCTGTGGGCAAGACAGGTCAGAACAAGCCTGTGCCAGAACTACTTGACGTCATGGGGAATCCCACCTGCTGCCTCCCCTGTTCAAAGTCCCTGTTTCCTGGCCAGGGCACCGGGCAGCAGGGTCCTCCAACCGCACCTCTTGTGCAAACGACTGAGAGGAAAGCTGCTAGGGCTTGAGCCTAGAGCCCCCTTCTCCTGTTTGAGGATCTTACCGTGACCTCTCTACCCTCGCCTGTTCCAAACTCTGCTCAGGCACTGTGGTGTCCTTGAACTTTTATTTCCTTCCAATGGCTCTCAAGAATTCTGAGAAGGCTTCTTCCTTACCTCACTGATCTTGGTGAGGAAAAACTCAGAATCTAATGCAGGTTTTCCTTCTTCCGAGGAAAATCTTCATGCAGAAGGGCTCATCTGATGTTTTGGGAACTTGCCAGGGACTGAAATGCAGCCAGTCTTTTTAAAGGTTCCCCCTCTCCCTCCGAGTGTGTGTGTCTCCATGTGTGTGTGTGTGCTATGCAGGCATCCAACCTAACTCTATATTAATACACACACACACACACACACACACACACACACACACACACACACACACAGAGGCTTTGGCCAAGTGTGAGGGGACTCCATGTTATGAGGGAAATGAGTAAACAACTTCAACATTTTTGTTTCCCTCTGAGGCTTGCAAAGAGGTGTTAAGAGCACAAGACTTAAATCATAAATTTTATTAAAAGCCAAACAGTCCAATCGGTTTGACTCTTGCCAATTTGGACAGTCTTTGGGGTAAAGCTACACTGAGCTAATCTAGAAGGAATCAGTGGAGGAAGACAACGGTGGGAGTGGACCACGTCCAGCCTCTGAAGGGTGAGGTGGGGGCCGCTGAGCTCTGACTCAGCCCCCGCCCAGTGGGCTCAGGGGGCTGCTGTCGGAGCCCAGGTAAGGCCTGTAGATTACTGATTCTTTTTTCTACCTTTCCTCATACTATTTTCTTAATACATGGAGCCTCATTTATGCCTAAAAGGATTTGTGGCAAGGTAGGGCAGTGTAAACTGCAGCAAGTCCTGGAACTGGCCAGAAACGCCCACTGAGTAGCATATGAGACACAAGCAGGAGAGGGAAGCCCCAGTTGCTCACCTGAGGACAATCCTCTCCTCTAAGAACTAGCTGCCTCTTTACTGGGGCCAGGGACTATGCTCAGCATCTCATAAGACACAGAAATATGAATAAGATCTCTGCTTGCGAGGAGTTCTAAACCAGAGCAAGGACATGAATCAACAGTGAGCGATGTAATTTAGGACAGAATCAGAGACTAGGGCAGCGGTCCCTAACCTTTCTGGCACCAGGGACCAGTGCTCCTATGAGGTTCTCATGCCTAATGATCTGAGGTGGAGCTGAGGTTGTGACGCTAGCTCTGGGGAGCGGCTTCGCTCAAATGCCGCTCACCTCCTGCTGTGCAGCCTGTTCCTAACAGAGGTCTGTGACTTGGGGGTTGGGGACCCCTGATGTAGGAGACCAAAAAGAAGAGCTTTCACAGGGCAGAGGGAACCACTCTCACCTCTGACTCACATTCAGCTCCATGGCGCCTTCCCCTCGATGACTTGCCAAGCTCAGGCACTTCACTAACACTTGGCCCAGCTCCTGTCCTTGAGCCGTTTCGACTTCTGAGGATATTTCTGCACCACCAGGTCTCTTGTGAATTTTGGTGATTGAATTTGCAAGTGCCTCATCTCCCCTCTCTGACACGAGCTTGCCAAAGACAGGAGCCTGTCTCTGCAGAGCCTTGTGCATCTGGGACATGAGCCATTTCATGCCACACCTGGCATGAGCCCTCCCACCCTGAACTGGCCCCTCTGAGCTCTTTGACCTGAGGACGTAAAGCCGATAATGGTGCCAGGAGGGAGGGAGCCTCCGTTAGTGGGCAAGAGACCACGCTGATCTTTTTCCAGCCCATTAGAATAAAGTGGATGAACAATTTCCAGAGACCCACTGATCTTTCTCGTCTTAACAAGAGTGTTGGTTTAACTACAAGGTGTTAAAAGTCATCAGCACAACTTGGGACTGGCTACGACATTCTTAGAGATCTCCTCAGTACAATCTCCCAGGAGTATGGAGGGCCTTTGCCCACAATCTCTGCCACCCTCAAAACTGAGGCATGGGAGTGGGTTTGGTGAGACATCACTAACCCCCTGGGAAGAATTTCCCATATACGTGTGTTTGTAGGTGTCTCTGTAAACAGAGATTAAATATTCTTGACTGGATGTGTGTCTGCAAACCAGGGCTTCTGTTAAATGTAATTACTTCCTCCTGGAGTTTCTCTGGATTCTCCCTCCCAAGACCGAGAAGAGAGGGACGTCTGTGCTGCAAGCCTCGCTGGTGGAGCGAGGCCCCGGAGGTGGTTCGCGCAGGCTGCAGTGACTGCTCACACTTGCTTCGGTAGCCAGGAGATGCCCCACGACCAAAGGAAGCCTGGGCCTGCCCCGCGTCGGCCCTTCTCACTCACACCTGCCGCTAACCGGCCTGTGGGGACAGCTCCTCCGACCCACACCTGCCAAGGCTTTCCCAGCAGCTGCTCTTATTTTCTTTCTCTCCCATTTTCCCCCTTTGCGTAAAAAAGATCCCACCACAAAAATGTTTTTTTCTCTTCTCCATATGTAGCAACCAGATCAGGAAACCACAGGGGCCGGAATCTGCGCCGGACTGCAGGTCCACGTGGGTGCCGACCAGAGGCGGTTTCAAGGTCTGGTCTGTTCCCAGAAGAGCTAAGAAGTAATCTTCTCAGCTCTCCAGGACTCAAAATCCCAGCTGTGGCGGCGGGGCCAGGTCGGTGGGGAAGCATCCTGACCCAAACTCTTTTATTTATGTTCTGTGTCTCTCATCAGCTTTTCTTGGGATGCCTTTTGAGGTTTGCTGATATGTGTTGGTCTCCAGGTTTGCGTCAGTCACTGTTGACTGTGGGGAACTTTAGTTACCAAGGCAAACCCAGGCGCCAGCTCCCCACTGCCACCCAACACCTCCCACCAGCCCGGCTTTGCATAAGGTCCTCTTCTTTCTTCACTGAACACCCCCTTCAAAAACAGACAGCTCCTACTTCATACCGGCCCCGGATTTGTTGTTATTTTTCACAGTGGCCCTCTTTGTTTTAAAAATGAGAATTAGAAGGGGGTTATTTATATGAATACCTCAACGGGAGGTTATTTATATGAGAACATACAGAATCCTTGATCATCCAGCTGCCGAGTTAAAGGGAAGGAAAGAACTCTTTATTAAGTGCTTATGATGAGTCAGACACTGAGCTAGCCCTTTACATATGTTAGTGGGGAGCACTGTCCACGTTTTATACAGATGTCCAATGACAACACGGCTCACATCTGTTTTATCGTCAGCGTACCCCTGTGCTTAGGAAAGTGGCTGGAGCATTCCAGGTGTTCCATAAATGAATGAGAGAGAAACAGGCTCCAAGCAGGATGCCACTGACGTGGAGTCACACGACCGGCCGGATGGAAGCCCGGGCCTGCCTGGATCCTGCCAGCCCCTCCTCTCCTGCCTTCCCCAGGGCTTCCTCATCTTCTCAAAGGCTACTCCCAAATGGTATGGCGGTTCCTCAAAAAGTTAACCGTAGAACTACCTTCTGATCTGGAAATCCCACTTTTGTGTATGTACCCCAAAGAATTGAAGGCAAGATTTCAAAAAGTTATTTGTACACCCATGTTCATAGCAGCATTATTCACAGTAGACAAAAGACGGAAACAACCCAGGTGTCTATCGATGGCTCAATGGATAAAACAAAACACACATATGAAATATTATTCAGTCTTAAAAAGGAAGGAGATTCTGATACATGCTACAACATGGAGGAAACTTGAGGACATTATCCTAAGTTATTAAGCCGGACACAAAAAGACAAATATCGTATGATGCCTCTTATAGAAGGTACCTAGAGTAGACAAAGCCATGCAAATGGAAGGTAGAATGGTGGTTACCAGGGGCTGGGGAGGGGGAACGGGAGGTGGTGATTAGCGGGTACAGAGTTTCAGATTGGGAAGATGAAAAAGTTCTGGAGAAGGATGGTGGTGATGGTCGCACCACACTGTGAATGTACTTAATGCCACCGAATTATACACTTAAAAATGATTAAAATGGAAACTTGTATGTTATGTAAATTTTATGACAATAAAAAATTAATTAAATAAAAATAACAAATACAGACAGAAAGTAGAATAGAGCTTTTGTTGGGGATGATGAAAAGGTTTGGGGTATAGATTATGGTGATGGTTATACTACATTGTGAATGCACTTAGGGCCGCTGCATGGTACACTTACAAAGAGTTAAAATTATAAATATTATGTTATGTATTTTTTACCACAATGAAATTTTTTTTTTTTTTTAAATTTAAAGGCTACTCCTACACCCAATCCTTGCAGTCTTGGGCAATGCTTTAGTCATTGTCACTCCCTAGTCTAGAATCTTTCAAAGCCTCCTTTTAGCCAAGGATAAGCCTGAGCTCCTCAGTCTGGCACCAAGGCTTGTCCACTGGCCTGGTCGCTGCTCCTCAGGCCTCCCTGGCCCCCAGCTTTCCTGGTGTCCCATCTCCTTTGCTCAGCCCACTTTAGGGCTTCTGTCTCTGGAATATTGAGTTTTCTCACGTTGCCTGCCTCCATCCTGCCCTCCCTGTTGCCCCAAGCTGTCTGGCCACTCTTTCGGCCTCCTCTCATCTACTCTAAAAGTACACCTGAGAGGACCTTCCATTTTTCCAAGCGGGAATAGGGCACAAGGAGGTTGAGCAAACTACCTTTTGTTAGATTTGTTTGGCTCAGAGCAGAAACCTCCTGAGGAATTCACTTTATATTAGAAGTAAAGAAAGGCTGCTTTCTATTAAGGGCGCCCTAAGAGAGCAGTGGGGGTTGCCCTATGTTCCCTCTTATCGCAGGTTCCCTTTGACTACGCATCTCTTACTCTCTGAGGTAGCCAGTTCTATTTTTGAACAGTTCTTTATGTTAGAAAATTTTTTCTTGTAGATTCATAGATGAGTAGAACTGGAAAGGGTTTTAAAAATAACCCTGTCCTATGGACAACGGACTAGTGGTCACCACAAGGTAGGGGGTGGGGGAGGAGGGGAGAGGTAGATGGTGTAAAGGGGGTCAAATATAGGAAGGTTAGGGAGGGTGAAGTGGGTAAAGGGGATCAAATATATGGTAGCTGAAGGAAACTGGACTTCGGGTAGTAATCACACAATAGATTATATAGATGTCAAATTATAATGTGCACCTGAAAATTTTATAATTGTATTAACCAATGTTACCCCAATAAACTCAAACAAAACAAAACAAAACAAAACAAAACAAAACAAAAAAAACACCTGTCTTGTCTCTTCATTTTAAACAGAATGTGGTCTAGATATACTAAGCAATATAGTCAAGGTCCCATGGCCACTTAGGGGGAGCCCCAGATCCCTGCTTTCCAGCCCAGGGTTCCCTCCAGCATGGCACCTACGAGCTGGGGCAAGCTGGGCTCCAGGGTTTTCCCCTATAGCCAGTTCTCTCTGCCTTGGCCCTAACAATGTGCACCTGGCAGTGAAGGGTATATCTTCCCCAAAGTTAACCTGAGCCTGGTCCCATCTCCCAGCCCTTCCTATCTCAACAAGCATCAGTCTGTTCTCCCAGAAATAGCAAAGATCAATATTCCACCTAGAAATGAATATGCCATTGGACCTCCAATGAAAGCTACATCTCATTTTATTTAATAAGCTCTTATCATCTTATGGAGATGGCAGAAGGCTGTGTTGGCAGCTTCCAGACTATAACCTTCACTTGGATTCTAAAATCTACAAGGCAGATTTGAACCTTTTGGGGATCAGATGGGAGGTCACCCAATTCCCCATCTGGGAGCCTTAAACTATATCTGCTGCCTACCTTTCTACCAAATTCAAGTACAGTATCTGACAAAAATGCTAACATGTATTCAACTTCATGCATGGCCTCTGAGATGGCTGGAGAAAAAGCCCATGTAATTTTCAAAAATGACTTCTCAACTCAACTGTAATGCATATAAAGCAGGCTTTCAAATGAGCTATCATGGTATCTGAAAAATAAGACTCAAAAATATTTACACTTTTAAACTTTAACCTCATGCATGAACAAATGTCACTCATTTTCCCTGATATTTTGGCATGAGTGCAGGATGACTGCCTAAACCAAAGGACTGGTGCACATATCCACAGCGCTGGCCTTCCCTGCCCCCCATGTCCCTCCCATTCCAGCAGATGATCCCGGCGAAAAGAAAATAAGCTTAATTTGAATGAACCCATATTGCGTCCTAGCATTTAATGATTTCTTTTCAAAGTGTGTTCAGAAACACTTTAATAACTTCCTCTAAATTTTTTGCTAGAGATTAACATTGTTTGTTTTTAATGATGGTGTTGAATCTCTAGAGCAGATGTTGGAAAACTTTTCCTGTGAATAACCAGATAGTAAATATTTTAGTCAAGGCCAGATTCATGGGCAGTCACACAGGACCCTGGGTTTAGAGGGGCCACTATATTTAGTTTACTGATCTACTGTTGCCATTGTGGAATTTTGAATAATTTTTTTTAAAAAGGAGCCCTAATTTTCATTTTGTACCTCAAATTCTTTGCAGCCCATACAGTCACATGCAATTGCTCAGCTGTGTTAAAGCAGCCACAGGCAATACATGAACAAATGTGTGTGCCAATAAAACTTTATTCGTAGACCTGAAATTTTAATTTCATATAATTTTCTCGCTTCTTAAAATAGTTCTTTTTAAAAATATTTTTACAACCACTAAAAAATGTAAAAGCCATTTCTTTTAGCTTCTAGGCCATACAAAAACAGGCAGTGGGCTGGATTTAGCCCCTAAGGTATAGTTTGCCGACTTCTGGCCTAGACAAAAATCTGAGGATATCATAATTTTCCTCTTGTCACAATTCTTGACAGTGGTGCAAATTCCTGGGAATTTACCAGGCTTGCTCTGCACAGGTTGTGCTAGTATGCCACCATATTGGTCAGGAATAGGGTGCTATTAGTCAAAGAGCTGTGTGTGGCCACACTGCCATGAAGAGGAGGGAAATGTACCTTTCAGCAACACATTTCCAGGGGAATTCACCTGTTCCTTCTGATAGACACCCTGGAACTGACCCAACTAATGAAAATAGAGATGGAGGTTTGGCCATCACTTCTTCCTCTTCCTCCCTCACTCTACAAAGCCACTTTACTCTTCAGAGTTGTGGTCCTAGATCTGCTTCTGCTGGACCAGAGAACAGGAAGGACACTAGAGACCACGGCATTGACACTTGTGGCTGAATCTGTCCCTAGAGTCTCTTCACATGGACTCTATATGGTTTTCTGAAGAGCTAGGATAGATGGCAGAGCCCCCATCTGACTCCTGAGCATCAAGGCTCAAGGATACCCAGAGGCTCCCTCTGACAGGCATCCCTTGAGCAGATGACCCCCAACATCTTACTGTCTCACAAGGGTTCCTAGAGCCCTTTGAGAAGCACCCAGAGAGCAGAAAAGAGAGGCATCTTTTCCTATTCACTGTCTTTGACACAAGCTCACTTTCCAATCATCTGAGTTTCACAAACACCTTCTTCCCCCTGTCGTGTCTCCTCAAAGCCTCGGCACTGACTGATGTATGAAAGGCAACGAGGTCAAGCCCCAGCCCTTTCCCCAGCCACTATCTAATCTTTCTTTCATTACACTTTCTGTAGCTCCCTCCTAACTTGCTCGTCCTGAGATATGAGCATCATTGTCTGAGTTCATTCTCAACATGGGCCAAGTCAGCCCCCCAATGAAGGTTAGAACTGCTGAAGGAACTAATCCTGAGAGAGGTGTGTGGATGGGCAATGGAGAGGGGGTCACACATCTTGGGTCCTCTGCAACCCAAACTTCTTCACAAAAGAAGAGAATAAGAAGAAAATCAATGGCAGCTGGTCCTCAAGCCACCAGCACCCCCGGCAGTGGCTGTGTCTGAGCCAAGATCATCAAATAACTGACCAAGGGTGAAGATGGATAACCAGTTGAGGGTATGAGAATAAGCTCTCATTATTAGTGGGTGTTTTAAAATCAATTAGTAAACTTAGCTAAGGGTTGTTGAGAATATGAAACGATGTAACCTGAGGAACTTGCCATCTGGTTAGAGAAGTGAAACTAACATAGAAATATACATTTAATGTCAATACAAGACCATATGCTGTAAGTTCACAATTCACTTCCTCAATAAACCTATGCCTGGTGCTCTGTGTGCTAAGTAGAGACTTAAGTTCTTGAGTGTGAAGAACAGGGGCGCCTTTTGTATTGGGCTAGTCAGAACGGGCTTCATAGGCGGTGAAGCCGGTTCAGTAAAGATGGACAGAATCTAGATGGACTAAGAAGAGTGAAAGGATGAGTGGGAGCTAGATTGCGAGCAAGGCAGTATGGGAGCCATAAACTATTTCAGTTAGAGGAGACAGTTCGTGTGGGAGGAAACAGCAGACTTTTTATTATTATTATTATTATTATTATTATTATTATTTATTTTAGGTGAGGCAACCCTTGGTTGACCTCACAGATTGCAAGGACCTTGTCAGTTTACAATCCCTTATTTTTTTATTTTTTACGCCTACAGCACCTGGTCTTCCTAGGTGGTCTCCCATCCAAGTACTAACCAGGCCCGACCCTGCCTAGCTTCCGAGATCAGATGAGATTGGGCTTGTTCAGGGTAGCATGGCTGTAGACTGACATTTTTTTTTAGCAGACGTTTCTTAAAGAGGCAATCAGGCAGGACCTTGAGTGCTTGGGCACCAAGCCAAGGACTTAGGCTTCATTCAGTGGGCACTTAGATTAATGGGCTGGAGAGTGGCATAACAAAAGTGGTGTTTGAAGAAGGACATAAGCTTTCAGAAAGCAGGGGTTTGTACTGATTAGCTTAGATGGACATCAAACGAGACAACCTGAGGAGATAGATCATTCAATTAATAGTGATTAAAATAAAGTACACAGGGCTTATTTCTGAGACGATGGTAACTTTGGCAGGTAAAGCAAAATCTTGAATATTTATTTCATTTATTCCCAAAGAGAACAGGCTTTACGGTCAGATAGACTTGGTTTGAAACACAATTTTGTCACTTTGAGCCTTAGTCTCCTTGTCTGTGAAATGGGATAATACATACTTCACAGGGCCACAAGGACAACTGAATAAAATAATCCCCATAGAGTGCCTGGCTCAGGGTAAATGCTTGTAACGCTTACTCGCCTTTCTTCCTTGTTTCTTGAAGAGCTGAGTAGATCTTTCTTTCTTTTTTTTTTAATGATTGTAGTAGATTCACAGGAAGTTACAAAAATAGTACAGAGAGGTCCCCTATCCCCTTCATCCAGTTTACGCCAACTGTCACATCTTATATAACAAATCAAAAACAGAAACTTGACATGCTGCAATCTATAGACCTTACTCAGATTTCACCAGCTTATTCAGCGTGTAAGGGGAGGGGGTGGGCGGGGCGGGGGGGGAGTCTATGCAATTGTATCACATGTGTAGACTTTTGTCAATCAAGACACAAGATTGTTCCACTGCCACAATAATCCCTCTCGTGCTACCCTTAATAGCCACACCCATCCTTCTCCCTCCCATCTCGTCCCTAACCCCTGACAACCGTTAGTCTGTCCTCCATCTTTATAATTTTGTCATTTCAAGACTGTCATAAATGGAATCATGCAGAATATCACCTTCTGAGACTGCCTTTTCTCAGCAGAATGCCTTTAAGATCCATCCAAATCACCGCAGATATCAGTAGTTGGCTCCTTTTTATTGCTGGGTTGTACTCCGAGGTAAGGATGTAGCAAAGTTTGTTTAAATCTTCACCTGTTGTTTCCGATTTTTGGTGATTACAAATAAAGGTGCTATAAACTTTCATTCGAAGATTTTATGTGAGCATAAATTTTCATCTTTCTAATATAAATGTCTAGGTGTGTGATTACTGAATTGTAGGGTACTAAATTGAAGTATATGTTCAGTTTTTAAAGAAACTGCCAAACTGTTTTCTAGGGTGGCTTGTACCATTTTACATTCCCACTGGCAGTGTATGAGAGATCCAGCTTCTCACATCTTCACCAGCATTTGGTGTTGTCACTGTCTGTATTTTAGCTGTTCTAATAGATGTGCAGTGGCATCTCATTGTGGTTTTAATTTGCATTTCTCTACTGGTTAATGATGAACATGTTAATTTTTGTATCAACAAAGGATCATGCAAGAATACTATGAAAAAGTATATAACGCCAAATTTAATAACCTAGAAGAAACAGACCAGTACTTAGAAAGATACAACCTTCCTAGACTGAATCAAGAACTGGAAAATCTAAATAGACAAATTAGCAGTATGGAAATGGAAACGATCATCAAAAACCTACCAAAAAGTAAAAGTCCAGGACTAGATGGCTTCATCAGTAAATTCTACCAAACGTTAAAGAAGATTTAATAGCTATTCTCCTCAAACTCTTCCAAAAAATCGAAGAGGCAATACTTCCCAACTCATTTTATGAGGCCAATATTACTCTGATACCAATATCTGGTAAAGATAACGAATAAAGAAAACTAAAGACCAACATCTCTCATGAACACACATGCAAAAATCCTAAATAAGATACTAGTGAACCGAATACAGCAACATATTAAAAAGATTATACACCACGATCAAGTGGGATTCATCCCAGAAGCATGGGGATGGTTCAACATACGAAAATCGATAAGTGTGATATACCACATAAACAAATTAAAAAATAAGAATCATTTGATCATATCAATAGATGCAGAAAAAGCCTTTGACAAGATACAGCATCTATTTATGAACAAAACACTTAACAAAATTGGTATAGAAGGAAAGTACCTTCACATAATAAAGGTCATATATGACAAGCCCTCAGCCAACATTATACTTAATGGTGAAAAACTAAAAACCTTCCCTCTAAGATCAAGACCAAGGGAAGGCTGTCCACTATCACCACTGTTATTCAATGTAACATTGGAGGTCCTAGTGAGTGCAATCAGATAAGAGAAAGATATAAAAGGCATCCAAATAGGAAATGAAGAAGTTAAACTGTCACTATTTGCAGATGGCATGATTCTCTATATAGAAAACCTTAAAGACTCCACAAGAACACTACTAGAAACAATAAGCAAATACAGTACAGTAAAGTCTCTGGATACAAAATCAAAGTTCAAAAATCCATAGCTTTCCTATACTCTAATAATGAAGTGTCAGAAGAAGAAGTGGAAAAAATAATTCCTTTCACAATTGCAACAAAAAGAATAAAATATCTGGGAATAAATCTAACAAAACATGTGAAACATCACCTATATGATAAAAACTATAAGACCCTATTAAAAGAAATCAAAGAAGATGCAAAGAAATGGAAAGATATTTTGTATTCTTGGATTGGAAGAATCAACATAGTTAAAATGAACATATTACCTAAAGCATTATACAGATTTAATGCAATCTCCATCAAAATCCC
>NW_006443138.1:29742711-29753348 GCF_000325575.1 Pteropus alecto
CACACACCAAAATTAACTCAAAATGGATTAAGGACCTGAATATAAGACCTGAAATAATAAAATGCATAGAAGAAAACATAGGAACTAAAATCAAGGACCTTGGACTTAAAGCAGATTTTATGAATTTGACCTCAAAGGCAAGGGAAGTAAAAGCAAAAGTAAATGAATGGGACTACATCAAACTAAAAAGATTCTGCTCAGCAAAAGAAACCGTCAACAAAGTAAAGAGACAACCATCCAAATAAAAAATATATTTGCAAGCAACGTCTCCAATAAGGGTCTAATATCCAAAATATACAAAGAACTCATATGACTCAATAACAACAAAAAACAAACGATCCAATCAAAAAATGGGCAGAGGACCTGAACAGACACTTCTCCCTAGAGGACATACAAATGGCCAACAAACATATGAAAAGATGCTCAACGTCACTAGCTATTAGGGAAATGCAAATCAAAACCACAATGAGATACCATTTCACACCTGTTAGAATAGCTGTTATCAATAGGAGAAGTAATAACAAATATTGGAGAGGATGTGGAGAAAAAGGAACCCTCATACACTGCTGGTGGGACTGCAAATTGGTACAGTTTGTTACAGTTTCATATGGAAAACAATATGAAGTTTCCTCAAAAACCTAAGACTTGATCTAGCAATCCAGCAATCCCTCTACTGGGTATTTACCCCAAAGACTTGAAAACTCATATCCATAAAGATATTTGCACACTAATCTTCATAGCATCATTATTCACAGTGGCCAGGACATGGAAGCAACTGAAGTGCCCTACGATAGATGATTGGTTAAAGAAGCTGTGGTACATATATACAATGGAATATTACTCAGCCATAAGAAGAGATGGAATGCTGCCATTTGTGACAACATGGATGGAACTCGAGATAATCATGCTAAGCAAAATAAGCCAGACTGAAAAAGTTGAAAACCACATGATATCACTTATGTGTGAGATATAAACCTAAAAGCAATAAATGAACAGGACAAACAAACAGAGACTCATGGACATGGACTATATAGACTAGTGGTTACCAGAGGGGAGGGGTAACGGGAAAGTAGTCGGGTTAAAGGGGGTCAAATATATGATGACAGAAAGAAATTTATCTATGGGAGGTGAACCGTTTAAATATATATATGCCTCACTGTTAAAGTGTACAGCTGAAACTTACTGGATTTCATTAACCAATGTCACCATAAAAATAAAAAAAATTAAAAATTAAAAAACTGAAAAAATAATTTTTGTATCAAGTGTGAGGTTTAGGTTGAGGTTCATGTTTTTAATCTACAGGTATCCAATTGCTGCAGCACCATTTGTCGAAAAGACTATTCTTCCTCCATGGAATCACTTTTGCACTTTTGCACTTTCGTAAAAAAATCAGCTGGGCATATTTGTGTAGGTCTGTTTCTGGTTTCTAGTCTGTGCCACTGATCTGCCTGTCCTCCTAAGACCATGCTGCCTTCGTTACTCTAACTATATAGTACGTTTCCTCTCACTTTACTCTTCCAAACTGAGTGGATTTTAAGACAAAATTTCCCCTAGATTTCATCCCAGGCTGAGATAAGAACAGGAAATTTCAACATAAATTGAGTAATCTGGGAAATTATTTAGGAACTTGAAAAAAGGTGTATTTTTACCCATAAAAATGAGTGGACACAGTCTTTCCTTTTTCCATTTTTTCTTAATATGGTAAAATACGTATAACGTAAAATGTACAATTTTAACCATTTTTAAGTGTAAGGTTCAATACTGTTCAGTATATTCACATTGCTGTGCAATCATCCATTTCCAGAACTTTTTTCATCATTCCCAACCAAAACTCTGTACCCATTAAATAATAAATGCCCATTCCCTCTTCACCCAACCCTTGGCAACCACCATTCTACTTCTGTTTCTATGAATTTGACACTTCTCATATAAATGGAATCTATACAATATTTGTCCTTTTGTGTCTGACTTATTTAACTGAGGAAAATGTCTTCAAGTTCCATCTATGCTGTAGCTTGTGTCAGAATTTCTTTATTTTTAAGACTAAATAATGTTCCCTTGTATGGTTATACCACATTTTGTTTATTATTCATCAGTCAATGGACATTTGGGTTGTTTCCACCTTTTGGCTACTGTGAATAATGCTGCTATGAACATGGTGAATGGTATCTCTTCAAGTTCCTGCTCTCAATTCTTTGGGGCATATACCTAGAAGTGGACCATTTTCTCTTATGCCAGATTCTGGATTCGTTCGAACATCTGCCTTCTCTTTTGTCAAGACCTCAGGGGCCATTAGCAAGTGGGTCCATTGGGCCACTAGAGGGAGCTCCCCACCCTGGGGTGGTGGAGTCTTTGGCTTTCTTTGCAGCCTCTACCTCGTTGGAGATAAGAAAGGAAATAATAAGATTAAACTGAAGGAAATAGCAGCCCTCCCAGGCTCCCAGAGGCCATTTCTCACGGGTCTGACCCATTCACAGCCTGAGCAAACTTCAGAGATTTCGTTCCATGGAGTTCCAAGCACCACCTCAAAATTGCTTTATTAAAAGCAACATGTCTCTGGCCCCAGGAGTGAGAGATTGAGGTAAGAATCAAAGAACTGCTCTTTCCTCAATTCTTAGTCTAGGGAAAATAGGTTTCCTGCCTCGCCGTGCCCTCGAACAGATTACATATAAAAAGCACTTTGTCTTTCACATTTCTCTCAAGTTCTCCAGCCCAACTCTTCCTCTCCATTATTTATAGAATTGGGGCCAGAGACGGTGTCCTGTCCCTGAGTAATTGTAGAGAGGTGGGAATGGAGAATTTCTCCCCAGTTTGTGGTGCTGGGGGCAGAGTCGGCCTAGTCAGCAGCAAGGATTCTCCTCAGCATCGCTCCAGATGGTGTCTTCTAGACTGGGCGTGAAGCCTGACCTGTCAGCTGTGAAATTGTGGATAGGTAACTCGACCTCTGAGTGTCAGTTTTCTCAGCTGTAAAATGGGATAATAATAGTGCTGACCTCATAGTGTTGTTGTGAGGATTAAATTCCTAGGTGCATTGTAAGCACAATCAGAATTGGTTACTATTATGATTATTATTGTCCTGATGTTATTATAACTCTCCTGGAAAAGTTAGTCCTGGATTGAGGCACATACTTCCTCATACCACATGCCAACATAATATATGTAAAGTAACATTTACATGGTATAGTGCAATTGACAAAGCACCCCCATTTAATAACTGTGGAAACTAAAATCTAAAATTTTTCCTGAGGACTGGACTCCAGAATCTATGCCACCAAGACAGTGGCTCTAATGCTGGATTCTGCCGGAAAGGGTGTTCCTTCCCCAACCCACAGAGCACCATCATCCCCATCCCAACCCCCACACCCGGGCCCCAGAGTGAAAGGTCCTGGAACACGCAGAGGGGCTAGTTGAGGGAAAGCAGAGAGGAGAAGGTGGCCAGGGCCTGGTTTCGGAGAAGATGGACATCTCCTTCCTCTTATCCAAGCTGGGAACGAGGACCAGATAGAGTCACTTCACCTCGTTACTTCTCTCAGCTGCCTCTGGAGCAGAGAAATGCTCAAGTGGAGAGCTGCAGAAACAGCCACAGGTTAAGTGGTTCCCCAAGTTGTTGGAGCAGCCCTAGCCATGAGGACTTAGTTGGCAGAAAGACAGAACACTGAGGCTGCTCTAGGACCGTGGCCTCAGCCCCAGGATCCAAGTTTATACCAGTGCGTCCAGCTGCTCAAAACATCCTTTATTGCTACCAGTCACCAGCCACTCCCTGACCCCACTGAGACTGGAAATAAAGTCGCAGTGGGGTTTTCGGCGTGGGGGTTGGAGTGCGAGTGGGGTGCTGGTGTTACCTGTGTAAGAGAGGACACCTCACCTCTGGCGTAATTGCATCGGGACCACTTCCTGGCAGCCAAATCTGGAACCCAGTCCTCAGCGGTGCTGGCATTGCAGGCCCACGGCAGCCAAGGGACCTCACTGTCAACTCCCTCCCTCGCTGGGTGCTCCTCTCTTCCCTCCTCCTGGCCTCTGCCTTTGAGGACAATGCTGAGATTATACCTTTGTTTCAAACCGGTGAAAGCTCTGCAGGGGCCCCTCCAGCCCTTGGCACCTGTGGTGAGCAAGTGACCACAGGCCCTCTGGCAGAGCTTGGGCCTCCCAGCATGCCCAGTGGCTGCCCTCTTGCGCCCCCTCGGGACACCTCATATTCCAGCCCCCAGCTCCAGACCTCCCTCGCCCACTTCTGGCAGCTTGCAGACAGCTGCTCTCCAGACAGAAACCTCCCTTCCTCTCCTCATCCTGACCCAGCTGCCGACCCGCCTGCTTCATTCCTCTCTCCTGCCGCATGAACACATGAAAGGCTCTGCAGCCATCGCTTGGACCTAAGTAAATATGCGCTGGGTCGGTCTGGGTCGCTGTCATCAGCCAGCATGCCCAGCGGGGTCAGGCTGAGGGGTCTCTAAGTGCGAAGGGAGATTGAGAGTATTGATCGTGATCGGATTTGTTGTGATCCTTTAACTGTTAGAATGAGGAATCTTTAAAACATGTACTCAAAATGTCGCCCAGGGAGGGAAAATCCTGAGCACTGGGGACAGGTTTTGGTTACCTGGGCCTGCAGTGTCTACTTTTGAAGACCTGTCCCCGTAACATACTGCAAACCCAGATGGACATTGAAATTAAGGAAACCAAGCAAGCACCTCCTGGCCTCCTGCCGCTGGCTGGGATGGTGGGGAAGCCCGAGCAGAGCACCTTAGAGATTGGACTGAAGGCAGGTAGCTGCCTGGGTGGTAAGAGCTAAAGGCACTGGGAAGGCTCCCGCCGGCTTTTCCAGGGCCCTGAAATATCTCCTCCACTCAGATGCCTCGGTGCCTGGAATTCTCCCGCTGGAGGGTCATCCGCTATGAATCTGGTAGTTTTTCTGTTTTCAGAAATTCCTGCTTAAAACACACCACAGATGGCAGCCCAAGAATGAAATGCAGGTGGGGATACAGGTATGATCACCAGGCTACACGAAAGGAAATTAAAAGGGGAGGTAGGAAGGAGTGTGGGCATACAACAGATCTGCAGCGTCGTGCATGAAGGTGAGGTCATTAGCCAGCGCTTTCCCCTCCCTGGGCTAGTCGCCTCTTGCCCTGTTCTCCTTATCTCTTTCCTTCCCACCTACTCAGGTTTGGGAAATGCAAGTCAGCACCTCCAGCACATTACTAAATCTATGAAAGCAAATGGTATTTATCTGTTTATTCTGCTCTTACAGTTGAAGGAGATTCTGAAACTTGAAAGGAAAGGAAATACTGAATGTAATTTCAGTCTCTTTGTCAATCATCTTTCTCTATCTCATTGTCCTTATGGCCAGTGCACAAAGTCTCAAGAAGGACTTCTAAGAAGGGAGAAATGTTAGAGTCTAATGAATGTTGTAGCTGATTGCTATTTTCTGAGTCATTTTTATCGATCAACATATTTAAGAACCTCAAAAGTTAATGCAGAATGCTAAAGTCAATTACTATTAGTACCCAGATGCATGCATAACTATGTAGAATGAAAACTTCAGAGAACGAGGGAGGGTGTTGGGCTAAATGCTTTAAATTTAACATTCTGAATGTTTACCAATCATCCTTTATAATGATATTCTCACTTGTCACTCTTCGCCTCTTGTAGCACAACCATTTTTTCTCAAGCCAAACAAAGTGTTTCAGATAGGAAGCTGCCTAGCAAAGCATCCCAGCTCAGAGAGCAGAATTCAGGAGTTTATAAATGTTTTTGATGATAATTACAGGTCAGGTGACAAGCCATTACTTACCTAGAGATGTTTGGATTACCTGGATTTCCTTTATCATCTTTAATAGTACCATTGAGTAAAAAGTTAACTCTGAAAGACCATGGTGAAGGCAGAACCGGGAACCCAGCCTTACTCAGGCTGAGCACACCGCACCTGATCCTTGCCGAGGGCAAGGCAGGAAGGAACCCAGCTGGTGGAAAACCAGGCAGATTCAGGCTGCACCCACCCCGCCCCTTCCCTCCCACCACCACTGCGACCTAGCCTGAGAGACATAACTGATACATTTCCTGGGGCTCAAAGGAACCCAGCCTTCTCCAAGTTTACACTGTACCTTTCAACAAGTATCTCTCCCCTCCTAGGAGGCTTACTGACAGGGTCTCAAACTAGTCGAGGGTCAGAATCATCTGTGGGGCTTTAACAGTTACAGACTGCAACCATGCGAATTTTGAAGGCCTGAGGTGGCCTAGGAATCTGTGTTTTTAACATTCTCTCTGGGGAGATTCTGATAAAGCAGCAACTTACCCACAAGTGACCTGAAGCCTCCCAAGGAGATGTTTCGGATTGAATGACCTTGAGGTGCCCTCTGGTCATGAGGCGCAGGGGTGTCTCCCACACGGGCACTTCAGTGCTCCTCAAGGAGGGCTCCACACTGCGAATGTGCTCTGCTTTTGTCTTCTCTCTCTCCCACCTCTTCTGTCCTCCAAACAGTCTAACCAACTGTCTCTGGAGAGGAAGGAGGAAGGGGCGCCTCATGCTCTGGAATGTGAACCCCCTAGCTGAGCTCCTGGCCTCCCTCCCCTCCCAGCCTCCTCCCATCTCTTTCTAACAACAGGAATTTCTCACCCTCCTCACTTTCCTTCTCTCTGCTTTCAAGCTGTCCGGGCTCCCATATTGTGGAAAACTCGTCACTTGACCCCAGTCCTCCCCTTCCTCTTGTTAGTTAAACTTGTAGGGATTATCCACACTCTGTTCTTCACCATCTCTTCCCGACTTGACCCCTGGCCGGCTGGCTTTCAGCCTTATCAGTTCACTTCACTGAAACTGCCTCTCCAGCCACCCTGACCTCTAACCCTCCTTCCAGTTCTCTATTTCTTGCTGTCAACACTTAATGCCCCCACTGACACTCAAATGAAATGTATGTGAAGTCAAATTCATTGTCTTCTACCCACATCTCCATCTTCCTTGACTTCCCCTTTGACCGAATCACAGATTTGTTTAGTGAGGACACTGAGGCCCAGAGAGGGTATGCCACTTGCCCAAGGTAAAGAGCTCCTTGAGAAGAGAAGGGGACGAGCCCAGGGCTGATCATCGTGATCTGCCAGGGCTTCAGTACTGGATGATGCAGACACCGCCATCTGTCCTTCATTCCCATTCGCTGAGACCCAGGCCCACCATGAAAGCAGAGCTCCCTGAGGCCAGGTGCCCTGTCTCCGTTTCCTCCGCAATGTCCCTCAGTACAGAATACATGGAAGGGCTTTAGTAAAAGCTGAGAAGGGGGAACAGGAGGGACATGGAGATGTCAGAGATTCAAAAGGGAAAGCAGCACTTTGTGTCAATTACAATTCCAAACAGTGCCTCATGTTTCAGTCAAGCATTGGAGCAGCTTATTAACAGGGCCACATTCATTAGGACTCCCCACTTTCTCTTTACTGGACCTCCACGAGTGGCACTGATGGATGGGATGACAGAACCCTTTCCATTCCCAGTCTTCCGGGGGCTCTGGCTTTGCCAGTTTTTGGTGACATCTTCGCCTGCTTCATTCTAGGTATTTGTAAAGCAGTCATTCATTCAAGGAACTATTTAGGACTCTGTCCTCTCTTAGGAGAAAAAAAAAAAATGGGGTTAAAATCCAAGAGTTCAAGGACTGAGAGCAACATTAGGCTCTCCAAACGGAAAACCAGGTTATGTCTATTTAATAGTAATAATACTATTATTAATATTTACTGAGTACATGCTATATGGAAGACACGGTCTTGGTTTCTTTATCTGCATTATCCTAATTCTCAGATGTCCATGAAGAAGGTGATCTTACCACCACTGCCTTTCAGGTGAGGAAACTAAGGCTTAGAGAGATTAGCGCCTTGCCCAAGATCACAAAGTTAGAGAGCCTGGGTACCCCATGGGCTGATGCCCAGCTCCCTGCTCAGTAACCAGCTAGACCTCCTCTCTGGAGTGCAGCTGCCTTTCTTTCAGGGAGAGGAGAGCCCTCCAAGTGAGATGAGTTGGACTGTCCTCATTTGATGGATCTCAATTAAGATAGAAACATAAAAGCAGTTTATAAATTGGTAAGTTTCTGCACACATCAGGCATTAAAAGGCTGTCAATAGTGTAGCCCTCCTTCTCTGCCTTTATACAAATTCCTTCAGCTGCTGGATTCTTCATGCACACATTTTTCCCTACTAGTAAACTGCAGCCCCACATTAGAACTTACGATAGTAGAGTTTCCATCTTATCAACCCTGTGCCTTCAGCTCTTAGAATTCCCCGGATCCAGATGTCCCAAATTGGCTCAGCCACTGTAAGTATGTGGGGGTGACCTATGGACAGTGTTTGGATATTTGAGTCAGAATCTACCAGCTCTTTAAGCCCTTGTTCTTAGAAAAACATCTAGATAACAAGCACAGAAATGACCACCAAATAACACAGACAATAGAGGTAAAGTGCCTGTTGGGATAAAAGGTCATTAGCTTTGCCTCTCTATCCTTTCCAGGCTTCAAAGGCTCATCAGGCTGGTTCCCCCAAGAAGTTTTCTGCGCATCCCGAATGACTCCTTTGAAAGGGGCCGGAGAAGCAGACTGGGCGGAATGGCAGGCGCTCCCGCAACAGGGGCCTTTTCCTCCGGCCACCGCCCGCAGGGATAGCTATGCCGCCTGAAGCCCCTTCTCCCGGTGTTGTGATGGGAAAGGGAACAACTGCCCCGAGAATGCACAGCCCCAGGGCTAGGGGGCAGCCGAAGACGTACCCCCACAGGAAGGCCACAGAAAGCTAAGGAAATGGAGGAGGCGGGCTCCTCTCTGACACTTTCCGACAGGATTTTATTAGCCCTGGCTTGGAAGAGACCTCTGAGTGTGGCTGGTGGCCTGAGAAGGCATGACTAGGAAGATGGAACAGCGTCTCCAATAAACAGAGCAGGAGTCATTACAAATTTCCATAGGTCCAAATACGTGGGTTTTTTTCTTTCTTTCTTTCTTTGTTTCAACCACAAATGCCAAGTCAGGATATGTTTTATTCTGGGGAGAAGGCGAGAGACCCCACCTAGCAATCACAGACAAAACATGGTGAGATCTGTCTCATTCCCACCAGCGCTTGCCTCCAGGGCTGGCTGTAGACTCCCCAGCAGCTCTGTGACTCAAGCAATAGGGCACTCACCACTTCCCTTGGGAAGCTGGCCCAGGGCTCCTCATTCAAATGTTTTCCCAGCTACTCAGCCACAAGCTCCTTTCCTGGGGGAATGCAGCTTCCCTTCCTGGGCCACAAGTTTTTACTCATCTTGGACGGAGATGGCGAGAGGCGAAAGGCTACTTGCAGGACATTCAGCTGGGGTTGCTGTCATTCATCACCTGCTCTTGTCCTGGGTCATCGGCTGGGCACTGAGCAAAGCTGTCCCTTCTTGTGCTCATTCTAGGCCCCAAATAAGAAGTTCGTTCTCCACTCGCACCCCACTCTTTTAGACTTTAAACTTTCTGAGACTGAGAACTTGTCTCAGTTACCTGTGTGCTTAGGGCTCCATAAATATGTGTATGAAGCGAATGCCCAAATTCTCCCAGGTTACATTCCAAAAAAAGCGGGGCCACCTGGACAAGGCCTTTCCTTGACCTCCAAAAAGACCCTACCCCCAGAACTGATGCTTTATTCTGAGGAGAGAAACTGAGCATATTTGTAATCTGACAAAGTGGATTCAAAGCTTTTATGTCTGCTTTAGACCAGCTCTCCTCCCTATTCCATCTGTCCCCAAAGATAAAGCTGTGAACTAGCTCCTCCCAGTGAGGGCAGCCCCCCGCCCCTCCCATGGCAATTATAGACCATTTATTTAAGGTTGCTGGACCTGGTCTCATAAATCCCATTCACTGTGAGGTGAGAAAGTTGTAGTGCACCTCCGGCCCAAGCCAGCACCGTTCCAAAGAAGCTTTTCCCTCTAATTAGGCAGGTATTTGCTAAAATAGCTCTCAGTTTCCTTATTGTAAAAAACGGGAGGACAATAGCTCCTTATTGCCAACCCAATGTGGTGGGCTCCTGGTCCCTCATTCCTTCACCCTCCCTGTGGCTCCTTCCCCCAATGAAAGGAGAAGGCTGTCACCTTGTAAGAAAAGGCAAAGCCTAGGATAATTACTATTGTTTTTTCTTTTTTCTCACTGTACTGCATTCGAAGGCAATTTCTTTAGCAGGGCAGCCTCCTACTCACTCACAGAAGAGATGCGTTTCAGGATGTAAAAGAAAAGGCACTTGGAGGGCAGGCCTCAAACCATGCGGGCTGCTCCAAGTTGGGGCCCTGTTACCAGAGTCTGGGACAGAGTCCAGCAGCTGGGGTTGGAGCTCCTGCATCCCCTGGGCCCTTGACAACTCCCTCTTGGGCAGCTCATCCAGGGGTGTTATGAGGAAACTACTAACGGGTCTTGGGAACCTCCATAAAAGTATTTAAACTTCGGTCTGAGCTGGGGCTAAAAAATGGACTCTAGTGACCTTTTCAGACCACTAATTCCTTTTAGTTACTATGGACTCATGGTGCCACTCTTTGCTTTGGTTTCCCCGTAAAATGACAGGTGAATAATTCAGCCCTAGAGCTGTTACAGGAGTGTTGAGAGAACACATTTCCCATTTGGAAACATTTTTCTTGGTGCCCCCTCCCCAAAGTTTCTTTCCCAGAGATCTCTCTG
>NW_006443138.1:29753381-29753758 GCF_000325575.1 Pteropus alecto
AGGACCAGGAGAGGAATGACTTGGATTGATGGAGCGTAAATAACAGATAACTACTGCTTTGGTGGGATTCAAAGGAGGATCAAGCGCATGCAAGAGTTTGATGTAAATATAAGAGCTATTGATGTAAATCTCTCCCTTTTCAGAGCCTCCAGCTCCGCAGCCCCCGAGGTGAGTGCTCCTGGCAGAAGCACTGGGCGCCCCACGGGCTGCTGGTCCAGAGGAGTCCCAGCGGTCCTCTCAGAGGACGGAGTCGAGTTCCGGGAGCAGGAGACCGTGGATGCGCTGGGCCGGGGAGGGGGCTGGGCGACGGGGGCTCCCCACCGCACTTCCAGTCAAGGCCCAGGCCGCTCCGCCGCGGGGCCGAGGGAGAGGCGAGT
>NW_006443138.1:29755056-29775447 GCF_000325575.1 Pteropus alecto
GGTAGGGTCGGGTCGGGTTTTCTCGCCCCCCGCGTCCCCCGGCAGCTCGGGCGCTCGCGACTCTCGGTCCCCGAGGACTCTCGGTCCCGAGGGTTGGGCGACCGAGGAGGTGGCTGGGGAGCTGCCGCCCTCGGGCGTGCGCGGGGACTGCCCTGGGGCCCTGCTCGTGCTTGTCTGAGAAGTGTGAGCCCCTCCGAGCTTCTCGCTCACATTTCCTGGCTTGGTCGGGCCCAGCTGTAATCTTCTGCTTGAGGTCCGCTCCCCGCATCAGCCAGCCTGGGCGAGGACTACATCTGTATTATTTTAACCCCCACAGCGGCTTGGTGCCTGGATTCCTGCCTGAGCCCGGAGCAGGTCAAGCCCTGAGTGGTGGTCCGAATTTTCAGTTTTCTTTCATTGCTCCTTGGGCTCATCCATCCCCTGCCCTGAGAGAAGTGGGAAGTGACCTCTTTCTCCAACTTTTCCTGGATCCTCATGGATATTTGGCCATGCACTCTAGTCAGAGCCAGATTCCCTAGATAAAAATTTTCATCCTGCGAATCAATGCGGGAGATCATTTAGTTTGTTTGGGGCATGATTGTTCTGTTTGCAGAGAGAGAAGCCGAGGTAGCTCAGGCCACGGGTGGGTGACCTAGCTGTGAATGGGGGGATTTGCCCTCCACGTTCCACAGGGCCTTCTTCACTGCTTTTGCCACTTGGCCACCTTGGCAGCAGCTTCCACTTACTACCACCCTAGGCAGAGTTTCAGCCTGGTACCTGGAGGAGAAAGGCTCAGGATCATGTTACCAATCCCCTGAACTACTCCAGTCACCAAGATTGTGCCCACTTGACAGAGCTGCGATCAGACATCTGTGCAGCACCATCATTGTGGGTGCAGAAACCTCTGGGGCAATGGGGCGGGGTCATACTGCCGGCCACATACCAACACTGTGCATGTACATGAGTGGAAGCTTAGGTGCACCTCTTATATAGCTGGCCCTAAGGCAACATAGGGCTCCAGGAGCAGTGGCTGTACACTGTGAAAGCCTGAAGACCCTTTCCTGGTGCTAGCTGCTCCTGCTGTTACCTGATTCACATGTGGGGTTTATGTATCAAAGGCAAGTCTGTCAGTCTCAGACATGGGTGAGTAGGTGTGGGTCCCTGAGTTTGTCCTAGACATGCCTGTCCAGGCGCACACACAAGTCCTGGCATACACACTGATCTATGAGAGGTGGAAGGCTGAGTGGTGGTTTTCCTCTGTTTCAAAATAGTGTCTGCTGTCTCTGTGACACAAAAGATCTGTGGTTATAAATAGCAAGAAGCAGCAGGTGTGTATCCTCTAAAGGAAACGTAATGCTATGAGACCTCTTTGCACAATTGTGAGAGTGATGCAGCTGAGCTCTTCATGTTGCTGTCCAGGAGCCCAAGGAAAGAGGCTTAAAGCCGGGTCTCCGCACCACAAGGTATAGGTGGAGCTGACACCAGGGTAGGAGGTGAATGCAGCGAAGGGAACTAAAGAGACAATATGTGTATAAATAGCTAAGGGCAGCCATGAGCAACACAGCCCCCCTTCTTTTCCTAAAGAAAATCAGACAGTGGTGTGTGACATATTGTGGAGTCGGCCTGCCACAGGAGTAGGAGCCAACCTTGGAGGAGCTTGTTGGCCCTTTCCATCATGGGTTTTTTTACTTTCCCAGGCTCTGATTTCTTATGTATCTGAGTATGAATATGTGAGGGAGGGTGTGTGGGTGTGTGTGTATAGGTGTTTGCTCAGGGTGTCTGAAATCGGTCCTCTCTTTAATAAATTTGGTGGTTGTAATATCTCCAAGGGTGTCTTATTGGCTTGAAACAACCTTTTTCTAAAAAGTTTTCTGTCTCAAAAGCTTAAGTTAAAGGGATATTGCCAAATTGCTGGAAGCCATATGCTGTGAAATAAAAATAAAAATAAAAAAACTTGGGAGATTGTCTTCACCTGTATATTTCACTCTCCTCTTACTCTAGTGACAGCTGAAAGATTTTTTGTTTGCACTTTTTCAGGAGGGCTGAAGACCAGGGCTAGTCTGTTCTAATTTTTACTTCTAGGATAGTTCTGCTAGTTTCTGGATTGCCACGGCCTGGCATCTCTAGCAGGGTAGGAAAGTTTTATATGAAGTGATAGTCCTTGCCTTCTCTGAAATAAAAACCAATATGTCCATAAAAGCTTTCCTGTTCGCTATTCTGATTTTGTTCTCCCTAGGAATCTTCTCAAACTGCCTGTCATTTATCTCCCTAATCTTCTACACAGGTCTTCAGGCTCCACCTCCATTCCAGCTCCACACCTGAACACAATCCTGAATTTGTTGTGGTGGTGGGTTTTGTAACTCCTTCATATCTCTCAAGACTCACAAGAGCAATAGATATAAAAATCCCCTGGTGAGGAGAGAATGAATATAGGAGCTCCCCAACATCACCTAAGGGCATCTTTGGCTGTTTTTTTATGGCATGTCTTCAAACTGTATCCAGGAGTCCAGCAAAATCCAGCAGAGGGGTTGGGAATAGATATTGTGATAAAGATGAAAGGAAAAGACCTGATAGTTTTTAATCTGAGCCACGTTTTAAAGTAAAAATAATCTATCTAGCTCTGTGCTCCACCGACCAGCATTTTGATGGAGTCCCAAAAGCCGACCTGCTGCTTGGTGCAGTTTGGGCTGGACTTTCCCTTCCGGGAGAAGAGCAGGTGATTGCCTGCTCCTACCAGGCCCTCTCCACCCAGCAGCTCTGTTTACCTGGCTAAATTTAAACCTCCGCCTCCTCCATCCCAGTTTGACTTGCTAGCTGACAGTCTGGCCACTGGGCTGGCCACTCCGGCAGCATTTCCTGACTTCTTTGCCCCTGTGGTTGCAGTTGTGTCTTTTTGTGCTGCGTGAATCCCTTCTAGATTTTCTAAAATTGGTCTCCTCCCTGTTCTCCACCCCTTTGGCTTTCTTCTCAACTCTTCTCCTCCTGGGTGATTTGGAAAGTGGTTGGTACTGAGGGGAGACTATCCCCTACCCCTCCAAATACCATACGTGAGGTTTCAGGAAATCTAGACTCAGGCTGCTTTGCTGATTGTAATCATTACCTAGCCCAACCAGCAGCTCTGGGGTCCCCTCTGAGCAAGTATGGTGTTGACAGCAGTGCAAACCCTGAAGAGCACGGGGTGTTTTCTCAGAATTTCTTTTTGCACCCCTAAACCTCCAAACCCCTTAAAGAACCCAACCCACCTGTATATCCTGTTCTTTTTTTGAGGTTTTGCCTGGGAGGTTTATGGGGATGGGGGTTGGAGGGGACACAATGTAGCTTCTTCTTGGCTTCTCGGTTGTCTCTTCTGTAAAGTGAGAGCATTGGATTAGATTGTACTAGAGGCCCCTTCCAGTTCTAGCATTCTGTCATTTTAAATAGCTTTAGCTGGCTCAGTTTTGGAAATCCCTTTGCTGTGGACCAGGCCTGGTGGGTGGGGAAGCAGCCAATCAAAGGAGGTGCATTCCCACTGGTGGGGCTGCTCCAGCCCTGCCGCTCTCACAGAGTTACTGTTTCACAAATCGTGGTCTTGCAGGCAGGGTTTGTGGTCGAGCTGGAGGCTCAGGTTGTGCTCCTGGCTTTGGGCTCCAGCCTGGCAGGGGCCTCTGTGGTTAGCCAGCCTCCTGAGGATTATGGGGAGGCTCTGTCTCCAACTTCGGGTGACTTCAGGGCTTCTGCCTGAGTTCCTGGGGGGAGGCACCCAGAGCCTGTTCTTAAACGGGTTTCTAGTCCTCTTCTTGAGTCCAAAAATGCTAACCCCTCCAAGGTTATTCTTCTCTGACTAATTGGTAAAGGGTCAGGAGTGAATTTCCCAAGGTCTGAGAAATGATAGCTGGGCTTAAGTTGGAAAAGGCAGTGAATTAAAAGTTCTTGGTTTACAAACTATAGCCTTCAAATCACTTTAGATTTATCTGGAATGTTCAATCAATAGATTTGCTCTGAATCCTGCTGGGGGAACAAAAATATAGAAATGAAGCTTTTCTAACATCTGCCCAGGCTAATGGTGTTTGCTGCTGAGCCTTACTCTGTCTTCAGAGGGAGCCAGACTTTGGAGAAATGCAGAGCAGCCCTGAACTCTGGGCTCCATCACTGGTGCTGTGCTTGGACTTGTGGCATCTCCTAGGTCTGAACCAGGATTGGGAACACCCACCCATTTCTCTTCGCAGCAGGTACCTGGAGATGATAAGAGGTTTCCATTGCTGTGGGAGCTTGGAGTACAGTTGAGTCTCTTTCTAAACTCATCTCTAAAATTATATACCTCACTCATATTTGTTGAGAAGTTTCTCCTGGGAAGTTTTGAATAATGAATTACTAGCTACTTCATACAAATCTTGTCTGGGGTACAAGACCTGCAATCAAAGTAATTAAAACTTTAAAGAGATTTCGTGTAGGTTTAGAACTAGAAAATGCCATATCACTCTCAGAAGCTGGAGCTGGTGAATGGGGGAGGCTTCCAGATTGTACAATCTGGATAACCCCTGAGACAAGAGGGTGTAGAAAGCTAAGACAGTAGAGACTAGGGCTTTAGAGTCAGACTGCCTGGGTACGAGTCCCAGCTCTTAGTAGCTAGCTATGTTACCCTGGGCAGTCCAGGTTACCTGACTTCTCTTTACTTCAGTTTCCTCACTTGTAAAATGGAAATGGTAACTTTATATTTCTCTCATTTGGTTGCTATGAGATAGGTAGTGGTGAGGATTCGTGTATGTAAAGCACTAAAACCATATCTGGGACCTTGCCGGGCTATAGAAGTGTTAGCTATTATGGCATTACTGATGAGGGTCCGATGGCAGGGCAGTCAGAGCTCCTTGACCCCTGCGCCTGCCTCGCTCCACGTTGAAAGGTATAGGCTGCCTTGGATGGGGCTTTAACAGCACACTCACTGCTTATGTCAGCATGTGCTCGCCAGTTCTCAAAGGAAGGGACTCTCATGAACACCTGCTGTGTCCAATGAGGCATAGATGTCATTTTGGTCATTACATTGATGGAAATAAAGGGTCCCAGTTGGTGCAATGACCAATGATGGGAGAGGTCAAATGTTCAGAGTTGGCTGTCAGGAAGGGAAGGAAAAGCGGGCGCTCTCAGTAGGAGAGTTGGATTCTAGTATGGTCCTATAAGGTGTAGGATCCAGCAAGTCCCTAGCTGAGAAGGAAGGGAGGATTCTTGCTGACCCCATCTCAAGCTGTTGTTTTAACTAAGCAGATACTGATTTAACACCTGTGTTTGAAAACTGAGCAAAATTTTGACATTTGTATTCTTATTCTTAAAAAGGTAACCTCTGCAAAATCAAATTTAAGTTTTAAATATAAAGAGGAAGATCAGACTTGAGAGTTTTCCCTTTGCCCCTAGGCCAGATCGGTCTACCACTGTGAGAGAGGGCAGTATACTATACCTGTGAAGGGAAAAACTGTCAGGGTCTTGTCGTCAGTTGCCCCCAGGAACCAAGCAGGTATCAAAATGAGTGAGAGAGGAAGAGAAGGTTTATAATGCAATAGTGAGTAGAGGAGGGCTCCCTGTGGCAAACCTGCATTCCTACCTAAAGGCATTTGAATTCAGATACTTGAAACTCCCTGTCAGCCCTACCAAACATCTCTGCTGGTTTGATGCTGACAGAGACTTCAGGGACCTCATATTGACAAGCAGGGACCCACTTGCTTACCCGGGTATAGGTCCTTCTCCAGAACAAAGGTGAAGCCTCATCTGGGGGTTATGTTGGGTCCTTTAACTTGTCAAAGCCCAGGGACCACTCATCCCAGCTTTGCTCCTAAGCTAATCTCTCAGCATCTCTTTAAGAGGTGTCTGGTATGGAGCCATAACAAATGGGGTTTCCTAAAGATTTTGTGTATCATTCTTGATGTTAACAGGGAGTTTTCACACTTCCCAGAGAAATACCCTCTGTACCTCCACTGCAACTTAAAATACAACTCAGACTCAATGCCATGGTCTAACAAGCTCTCCATAACCTGGCTCCTGCCTTCCTTTCCAACCTCATCTTGCACCGCTCTCTCTTAACCCAGTTCCTGCCACAGGTGGGTGTACATGATGCTGTGTGAACAGATGCCTTTCCACCCGCTGCTCCCTCTGTCAGACCTGCTCCTGCCCCTCTCTGTGTTGGTTGGCTTCTCCCACCCTCAAGTCTCAGCTTCTCAAAGAGGCCCTGCCATGCAGAACTGCCACCAGCCCCCAGGCACTCTCCATTCCAGTCTGTTTCCTCTAGAGCACTTATCACCATCTGTAACCTTCTTTAGTTATTAGTTCTTATTAAATGTCTGCTCCCCCTGTTTGTCTTTCTCCATTGCATCTTCAGAGCCTAGCAGTGTCTGAACAGTGCCTGAGCTTGAAAGGTGCTCAGTGAAATATCTGTTATCATCGATCTCAGAGCAATGAACTTGGTAATTGTATAGCATGTTTCTTGCTAAACATAGGCCCACTTTGCCTAATAAATATGCCATTTTAAAGGATTTTCTGTTGACAGTTATTCAAATAACAAATATTGATCTAGGCATGTCCCAGGTGCTAGAGATAGAAGATATAGTTCCCAAACTTCAGTAGCTTTTATTCTAGTAACTTCTACTATATTCACATAGCAAGTGTGCAGTATTCCAGAACCTCTCAATTCTTTTATTCTCTCATATCTTGTGCTGAAGACCCATTTTGTAATCATGCACACTGCAGGTAGTTTTGGGATGCAGTATAGAGCAGAAGTGCAGGAAGAACAGGCAGTCAGAGGAAGCTGTCCCAGCCCCCTGGTCCGTCTATGAGAGGAAGTGGTCACCTGACCTCTTGCTCAGGCTGGATCCTTGGCTGCATCAAGGGGACCTGGAACATTCCTCCATGCTGTTGTTATCAGTGGGATAGTTTTCATTCATGTGTGACCAGATTGAGAGATGGCAAAGGAACTGGATTAGGAGTTCCATGAGTGCTTTATCCCCAGTGCCTTGCATCCTAGGCACACAGTCATCTACCTTGCTAAACTGTCATTCCAGACTACTGGCACCATCTGGAAGTTACTGGAACTCTTTGGTCCCAGGTTACCTAGCATTAGTATCCAGTATAGCCATATTGAATATAATTTGAAAAGAACTGATAGAAAAGATGTCCATTTGGCCATGGGAGGCTGCATCACTGCCTCCCCTTTGATGCACACTCTTCACTTGGCTTCAAGGACACCTCATTTTTAGTTTCTCTTCTCCCTCACTGACAGCAGCTTTCCTGCTTTTCTGTGTCTCCTTAGACCTCCTCCTCTAAATACACTTTGATGGCTGTAAATACCATCAGTACTCTTAGTAATCTCACATGTTCATTTCCTGCCTTCTCCTTTCCCTTGACCTTCAGACTGGCACATCTGTCTGATTGCTTAAACAGCACCTTCTCTAGGAGCTCTAATAGGCATCCCAGCTTGACCTTCTGAGCTTTTCCCTTGTACCTGCTCTTTGCACAGCTTTCTTTATATCATCCTTCTAGTAGTTCATGCCATAAACCCCGGAGTCATTCTTGATTTTTTTTTCATTTGTTTCACTGCCCACATCCAGTCCATCAGTGAATCTTGCCAAGTCTACTTTCAGAAGATACCCAGATTCCTGGCCACATCTCATCCACTCCTCTCCTGGCTCATTCCACCAGCACTTCTCCCCTGAATTATAGTAACAGCCTCCTGACTGGTCTCCCTGCTTTTGTCAGCTGTAGCGATCCTTTTGAAACATGCCTGGTTATGTCACTTTTTTCTTGAGTCCTCCGATGGCCATCCGTCTCTTGCAGGAAAAAGGCAGAGTCCTCAGAGTGGCTGACCAACTTGAGTAACCTGGCCGCTGTGTCCCTCTGCGGCCTCATCGATTCTCCCCTTCACTCTAGGAGATTGGCCTTCTCGCTTGTCTGTGAGCCCACCAGGCATACTTCTGCCTCAGGATTTGCACCTTGTTGTTTCTCTGCCGCCCGCCCCCGCTCTGTGCCCTTCCTCAGACCTTTCGTCAAATGTCACCCCAGCCAGGTCTTCTCTGACTTCCCTGTATAAATTGCAACCCTCTCACCTGTTCTCAAGCCCACTTTTTTGCTTTATTTTTCTCCATAGTTCTCCATTGAACAAACATATTTTTTGTATTTTATTTGTTTACTCTTGTCTGCTTCCTCCTTACATAATAAACACCATGAGGGCAGGGATTTTTGTCCGTTTTGTTCACTGTTGTATCTGGAGCACATGAAACAGTGTCTGACACACAGCGGGCAAAGGAATTAAATGAATGAATGACAGGGTCTGTGTGTCAACACGGATGAGTCTCACAGTAGATGGGGTGGTCCTCCCTCTGCTCTGTAGTTCCTTGTCCTCCTTACCTTCCCCCTCATCAGACTACAGAGGTGGGGCAGCTGGTGAGAATGTATGGCTCTAGAACATACCTCTGTTAATTTTAACTGATATTAAGACATGTTAGAGATAATAAATCCAAGTTAGAGATAATTATTAATCATATTTTGGTGCATTCCTTTTCAGTCTTTTCTATACATATGTATTTACAAGCACACATATATTTTCAGACACATGTATGTTTCTTACATGCTTGTCTCCCTTCTGCATGGTAATCCTTGAGGGCAAGGAACGGGCCTATTCTCCTTATTTTCAGTGCCTGCCAGGGCCTGGTGTATAGCAGGTGCACAAAATTGTAGATTAAAGGAGTGAGTGAACAGTGTGGCAAGTAGCTGTAGTCTATGCAGAGCCAGTTCTACTGGTTTCTTTGCCTTTTTAGTTCATGAGCCAAAGATGGTAGCATCTTTACCACTTTTGTTTCCTGTGGTTCTTAAACTGCGATTCTAAACCTCAGTACTGTTGATTATATTGGGCCCAATAATTCTCTGTTGTAGGAGGCTGTCCTGTGCATTTAGCTGTATCCCCGACCTCTACCCACCAGATGCCAGTAGCACCTGCCCCCCTTGGTGTCGGCAGGCAACAAGTTGCTAGACATTGCCAAATGTCCCATGGGGGGCAAAAGTGCCCCTTGTCGAAGACAGCTGTTCTAAAGCGTCTCTGTTCTTTTTCCCTGACAATCTTTCCTAATTTTCATTTCCCTTAAACCCTTTGGAGTTGTTATCCATCTCACATCCTATTTCTGTGCTGCTGTACCAGTGTGAGCCCCTATGCATCTGACGTGAGTTTTGGCCCCAGCTTTCTCAGCAGCTGTTTGTCCCTGGTCCACTCCCCAGAAGGACATCTCTCACCCTGCTCCCAGACGAATCACGCTGCTGCTCTAGGTCTCCCTCCCACTCAGGATGCTTGAGTGACTCCTCATTTCCCTACCAAATTCATATCATATCTTTACTTTGGTGTTCAGTACCCTTCAAAATCTTAACCTGACTTACCTTTTCAGACTCCTCTCCTGCTGCTTCCTTGTACTGCAGCCAAACCAGAAGTCTTGCTTCCTAATGTTAGCTCATACATTTGCCCCTCTCAGGGTCCCTTCCCCTTCCTTCTCTTCCTAGTTACACTTACGTGTTCTTCAGGGTGCCGCTTGGACGCTGCCTCCGTCAGAATGATCTCTCTGTGGCTGGGAGTTGGCTCCCTGATGGGCTATTACAGTATAGATAATGAGTTCAGAGGACACTCGTTATGATGGTTTTTGTGCACTTTGTCTTATATTTAGTTTTTTGTGTTCGCGTCTTATCTTCACTACTAACTACATGGCTGGTTAAGCTGTCTTCTAAGATAGATCTTAGATGAGTCCCTACGTGCAGCTGGGATTGAAACGGGATCACCTCAGAGCAATGAACAGCCACCCTACTGATTAAATGGTTTCCCAAATTGTATGAGGTGTCCTGTAGCAGAAGAGGTTTGTTATTTACTATGTAGTTTATAACATCACCCTTCTAGACTTCAGTTTAGTCTAGCAGTGATTTTTTTCAAGCATTTAAAAGCCTTTGCCCACTATGCTTTCTGTCCCCTGTCCAGTAGAAAGCACGTGGCCTTTGGGGGCAGAAGGACTCAAGTTTGTATCCTGACTCAGCCGTGCACAACCCGATTGACCTTACCCTGGCTATTTAGCTTTTCTGAGCTCCCAGTTCTTCATCCTTTAAGCAGAGATAATAATGCTCAACTTGTAAGGTTATTTTGAGCATTCACTGTCATAATTTATTTGAATTAGGGCAATTCCTGCCCAGTAGTATGTACTAAGTCAGTGTTAGCACCTTTCTTTAGCTCTTTACTGAAAAAAATGAAAGTGTCAAGAAATTGTCATCTTGGTATTCTAAGTAACTGCTCAGAGTTTGGTCCAAAAGAACTCAGTGTTTTATAATTTGGTTTGTTTTGACATTGAGGAGGCCTGGAAATTCACTTATATGACAGTTACTCTTACCAAGGAGATGTTGAGAGCTCAGTAGCTCTGGCTCTTGGAATTTTCCCCAAAGGGCCCAATATGAGAGGTGGGTTATGGATGACAGAAGTGATGCTTACTCATCTCCGATCCTCTCTTCCCGCTAATAAATAGTCCCAGCAATCAGCATTGTTATTACTTAATAATGTTGATAAATTAATGAGCTAGTGACTTCCAAGAACATCTTAATCTGCTCTTGGAGAAAGCTTGTCTTGAATTATCATATTTCATCAATACTAACACACATTTTAACACATCTGAGATCAGGATGCATTTTAAAATCAATGTGTCATTGTTTGATTGGGAGTACTTTCCTTTCTTAGTGGTAAAAAATAATGGTGCATTTTGAAATCAGTAGCATCTTAAGTTTGATGAAGTAAAGTAATGTAATTGATTTCTTTTTACTAAAATGATTTGTCAAAGTAAAATATTTAGCATTTCACCTTCTTGTTGAACGCTACTAAGAGTTAAGATTGAGATAGGAGATTCTAGGCAAAGACCAGATGTACCATGGAGCCTGGACCCTGATGCTGAGGCTGCTTGGCCTTCCTGCGGTCCCCTGTGAATCAGAAGTCTAGAATTACTGGCCCCGTATTCCCGGGGATCTTGAGCAAAATATATCTTGGACAGATTTCCCTTTCCTCATTTGTAAGTGGGTTCACAATGTAGCCAACCCTGCCCTTTGCCTACCTCACAGAGTTATTGTAGGATTAAGTGAAACAGTGTATATGTATGAAAGTGGTTATAACCAATGTAAAGCACTGCTTCTACTTGTAGGATGTGCAGAGTGGTTATGTGACCCAGAGACTTTTAAAATCCTCTGGCAAAACACAGTCCCAAGTGATTCAACAGTGATTCATATGTGGCACTTGTCTTCTTATTTCTGTTTCTAGGAGAGTCTTTAAAAACTTTGTAGAAGCTTGTCTGGTGAAGTGAAATAGTATCTTAAAGGATTAAAAAGAAGTTATATCCTTATAACTAGAGTGTGAGCTTTTTAATCCCCGTCTCCCATTTTATATTTTCCTGTTTTACTGCCTTGGCGTTGGAACAGCTAAACTATCAGTAACATTAACACAAATATCTTTATCATGAAAGAATAAGTCTAATCTCTTATGTACAGTGTTTAAGAAATCAGGTTCTGCAGCCCAATCGGTGCTGGCTCAACCCTGGCCCAAAACTCACCAGCAGTGTGACCACCACACAGAGGTGACCTTGAGGAAGTTACCCACATTCTCTTCACCTCAGTTTCTCCATATCTGAAAATCCTTCAAGGGCCATTATGAGGATTAAACAAAATGCATGGAAAACACTTAGCAGAGCGTTACACATAGAAGACACCCAATAGATGTTTGCTTTAATTATGCTTCTAAACAACCACAAAAATTACTATTGTGCAATCACCAGAGACTAGTTCTGCTGACATAATCAGAAATTTCATTCTGTCTGGAAAGAAAGGGTAGAGTTGGTGTTATTTTCATACTTAAGCACGGCATTAATAAGCTACACAAACATGTCAGTTTGACAGTAATCTGACCTCAATAACATTTCATTTTCAGATACATAGTTTATTATACTGTAACCAAATCTAGAGGATCCTGGTCAAAAACCTTACCAGACAGCTTTTAAATATTTTCTTTCAAGTGAGATTGGTTGCAGTGCACTGTTAACTATCTCGCGTGCTGAGAAAGAGTCTTAAGTGGCATCTCACTTTTATAATTAAAAACCTGGGAGGCCTGCTTCTGAAAAAATATCATGAACTTGCCTCCACAATCTGTTTGCTTTTGAGAGTTAGGGAAAGTCTTAGTGTCAAAACTCATAAGCTTCATGTATTCTGTCCTCTATTTCTTCATGTGCTGCCCTATATTGACAGCTGAATAGTAGGGATGCTACTTGCTTTTTCTTTTTAATCAGCCTTATAGAAGTATAGTTTGCATACAAGAAAATTACAAGTGTATTGTACAATCAATTTGGACAAATATATACACCCATGCAACCACTACCCCCAGTCAAGATATTTCTACTTCCTCAGAAAGTCCTGTGGTCCTCCTCTGCCCTGCCCCCTAACTCGGGCAACTACCGATCTGATTTCTGTCATTCTAGATTAGTTTTGCCTGTTTTAGAATTTCACATAAATAGAATTATACCAGAATTCTTAGTTCTTTTCTTTCACATAAATAGAATTATACCAGAATTCTTAGTTCTTAGTTCTTCTCTTTGGTGTCCAGCTTCTTTGGCTCGGCATAATATCCATGAGATTTTCCACATTGTTGAGGTATTAGTAGTTCATTCCTTTTTATTAATGAGTAGTATACCATTGAATGAATATGCTACAGTTTGATTATTCACTCTTGATTGACATTTGAGTTATTCTAGATTTTGGTTAAAGGACAGTCTCTGACTTTTAATTGGAATGTTTAGTCTATTTACATTTAATCCCATCTTTTAACTTTTTATTTTGAAATCATTTTAGACTTACAGAAATGTTGCAAAAATAGTTCAGAGAATTTCTGTATGTATAACCATCACTTAATTCCCCTAATGTTAACATTTCACAACAGGAAATTAACATTGTTACAATATTATTAATTCACAGGTTTTATTCCAGTCTCACCAATTTTTCCCTAATGTCTTTTCCTGGCCCCAAATCCAGTCCAGTATCTTACATTAAATTTAGTTGTCATGTTTCAGTCTCCTGCAGTCAGTGACACGTCCTCAAAGTTTCTTTTGTCTTCCATGACCTTGACCCTTTAGATGTGTACAGTTATGAAATGTACCTCCCTCAGTTTGGGCATGTCTGATGTTTTCTCATGGTTAGATCACGGTTGTACATTTCTGGCAGAAATGCTATGGAAATGATGTCGTGTCCTCCTCGCTGCATCATGTCAGAGGGTCCATGATGTCAGTATTCTTACTACTACTGATGTTAACTTACTGCATCATGTCAGAGGGTCCATATTCTTACTACTACTGATGTCAGTATTCTTACTACTACTGATGTTAACTTTTGATCAGTTAATGTAATTTTTGATATGGTTTGTTTAAAGTCTACCATATCGCTATTTGTTTTCTATTCATCCCCTCCCCTGCTCGTGTGTGTGTGTGTGGAGTGGGCGGGGAGATTGTTCTAGGGATAACTGTATGGATCCTTAACTAATTAGTCTATTTAGAGTATCTCTTCACAGTCACATTGTACCTCTTCACAGTCTATACTTTACAGATGTAACAAACTTACAGCAGTATAACTCCATTTACCTGCTGCCATGCCTTAGTAAGTTACTGTATCTTTTACTTCTGCATATGCGATAAACCCCTTATAGAGTTATTACTTTTGCTTTAAGCAATCAGTTAGTTGTCTTTTAAGTAGATTATGAGAAGAAAGACAAGAGTCTCTTATACTTACACTCTTATTTACCATTTCATGTGCTCTTCCGTCTTTTCTGTAGACCCAAGTTTCCAGCCTGATGGTTATCCCTTCAGTATTTCTTATAGTGTAGGTCTGTTGATGAATTCTCTCAGCTTTCATTTTCCTGAAAAGTTCTTATTTCATCCTTGTTTTTGAAGGATATTTTTGTTGGATATAAAATTCAGTTATTTTTCTTTCAGCACTTCAAAGGTGTTGTTCATTGTGTTCTGTCTCATAGTTTTTAATGAGAAGTCAGCTATCTTTATAAATTTTTGTTCCTTGTACATACTGTCTCCCTCAGCTCCACAATCCATACTGCTTTCAAGATTTCATCTTTATCTTTCAGCAGTTAGACTATGACGTGCTGAGGCATGGTCTATTTTATGTTAATCCTTCTTGGAATCTGATGAGCTTCTTAGTGATTTTCATCAGATGTTGGAAATTTTTGGTCATAATTTCTTCAGATATTTTTTCTTCATTCTCATCCTCTTATCGTGATTTTTAAAAAAAATTTATTGAGGCGACACTGGTTAATAACATTATATAATTTTCAGGTGTACAAGATTATAATTAGACATATATGCACTCTATTTTGTGGTCTCTATCCATTCTCCTTCCAAAGTCTAGTCTCCTTCCATGACCATATATTTGACCCGCTTTACCTACTTCACCCTCCCCCCACTTTCCTTCCATTCTGGAAACCACTATTCTGTTGTCTGTTTCTGAGTTTGTTTTTGTTTGTTTTGTTAGTTTGTAACTTTTTGTTTTATAGTCCACATGTAAGTGAAATATCCTGATATTTTCATTATACTTATATTAGGCTGATTGATATTGTCACTTAGGTCCCTAAAATTTAGTTCATTTTTCTTTAATTCTCTTTTTCTCTTTGATCTTTAGATTTGATCATTTTTATTGATGTCTTTATGTTCACTGACTTTTCTACATCTCCAATTTGATGTTAAGATTATCCAGTGATTTTTTTCATTTTTGTTATTGTAACTTTTAGTTCTTAAATTTTTATTTGTTTTTTTTTATATAGTTTCCATTCCTTTCCTGAGATTCTTTATTTCTACATCAAGACCAATGTTTTTATTATTTGAATATATTTTCCTTTAATGACTTAAATATTATAAAAGCTGTCTCAGGGTCTTTGTTAGCTATGGTCAGTATCTAGGACATGTCAGATTTAACTTATTTTGAATATTTTTCTCAACTTTTCCCTATTTACTTTTTATCTAGAGATTTTTGATTGAATATTGGGCATTTTGATAACATATTTTAAAGACTGGCTTTTTTTTTTATCATTCTCTGACGTATGTTGATTCTTATTTTGGCAGACAGTTAAATTGCTAGCTGATCACTTTGCGCTGGTGTAGGCTCATTTTGAGACTTTGTTCATGTGGATTCGTTGAAAGCACAAACTAACTTGGTGGACTGAAACACTAACTTCATCTTTCTTGCAGATTTTGTTGGGGCTTGTGTCACATTTTATTAGAATGGGTCTAGAAGAGGTCTTACTCAAGGGCATGGTCTTTTCTTCTAAAGCAAGTCTCAGCTGGATTCCAGAGATATTAACTACCACTTTTTAAAATATATAACAATTTTTTTGAGATATAATTCACATACCATACAAGTCACTCATTTAAAATGAGCAGTTCATTGGTGTTTAGTATATTCACAGAGTTGTGCAACCATCATCACAATCAATTTTAGAACATATTTACCCTCTACTCGACACCCCCCCCCGCCAAAAAAAAAAAGAAACCCTATACCCGTTAGCAGTCACTCTGTTTTTCTCCACTCCGCCTACCAGCCTTTGGCAAACACTAATCTACTTTTTGTCTCTGCAGAGTTGCCTATTCTAGACATTTCATAAAAATGGAATCATACAATATGTGGTGTTTTATGCTGGCTTCTTTCACTTAGCATTATGTTTTCAAGATTATGCTGTAGCATGTGTCAGTACTTCATTTCTTTTTATGGTTGAATAATAACCCATTGTATGAGTTTACCAACTTTTAGTTATTCTTTCACCAGTCGACAGACATTAAGATTATTTCTACTTTTTGGCTATATGAATAATGTTGCTATCAACATTCGTGTCCAAGTTTTTGTGTGGAAATTTCTCTTGAGTAGATACCAAGGAGTGGAATTGCTGGGTTATTTGGGAGCTATGTTTAACCTTTTAAGGAACTGGCAGATTGTTTTCCAAAGTAGCTGTATCGTTTTAGACTCCCACCAGCAGTGTATGAGGGTTCCAGTTTCCCCACATTTTTGTCAACATTTGTTATTATCTGTCTTTTTAATTATAGCCATCCTAATGGATATTGCTATGGACTGAATTATGTTCCCCCCAAATTCATATGTTGAAGCCCTATTCCCAGTGTGGTGGTATTGGAGATGGGGCCTTTCGGAGGTAGAGTTACATGAGGTCATGAGGGTGGAGCCCTCTTAAGGGGATTAGTGATCTTATAAGAAGAGACACCAGAGAACCTGCTCACTCTCTCTGCTATGTGAGGACCCAGTGAGAAGGTGGCTGTCTGCAAACTAGGAAGAGAGCCTTCAGCAGAACTCAACCATGCTTGTACCTTGATCTTGGACTTCCAACCTCTAGATCTATGAGAAAATAAATTTCTGTTGTTTAATCTATCCAGTCTATAGTATTTTCTTATGACAGCCTGAGCAGACTAAGACAGATATATTAAGTGGTATTTCATTGTGGTGGTTTTGATTTGCATTTCTCTAATGTCTATATGGAGCATCTTTTCATGTGCTTATTGGCCATTTGTATATATTCTTGGAGAAATGTCTATTCAGATCTTTTGCCAATTTAAAAAATTGGATTGTATATCTTTTAATTGAATTGTACGAGTTGTTAATGTGTTGTAGCTTATCAGATATATGAATTGAAAATATTTTTTTCTGTTTTGGGTGCATTGTTTGTGCCGCTGAAGATGAAAGTTTAAAACATGTTAAGTAGCTAATACAGATCTCTGAGGCATCCTGCATTAGTTATCAATGGAGGAAGTAACTTGAACATCTTTAGGAAATTCAGCCAAACCATGATAAATTGATAAACTATAAATCTTCGTCTTCATATATTTGGAGTGTTGAATATTATTTTCTTATATAATTAGTAGAAAATCCTGTAATCATCACTGATTGATATCATTAGGGTTCCAGGAGCTCAGGAGCCTAGGGACTTTGCTTTGGGACAGATGACTTGTGCATCAAAGCCCCATCCGACAGCTGGCCTGTTGAATGGGGGTATTGGCTGACTGCGGCATCTTGTGGTTAGAGCTCAGAGATCTTAGGGATGTTCAAATTCCACAGTAACTTTAGCTTTTTGTCCATAGTGTCTTTGCACAATTTTAGAAGCTTGAGGGTGAATGAAAGTCCTCTGAAAATAAAATTAAACTTTCGGGGATGGAAACTTGTTATGTGTTGTGACAATTCTTCTCTCCCTTCTCCTGAAATACTACATGGTGTATGTCTTTTAAATAAATGTGAATTGAATTTAGTTCTGTATTACATGATACCTCTTAAGATAATTGGAGCTAATTAGAGATAACACAAAATTCGAACTGAATACTATCATTTCGTTAAATATTTTGAAAAGTATTTCTAGGAGTCTTATTTCAGTGGCATGTCTGGCATTGGTGGTGAGTCAAGTCTCCCATGCCAGGCTGTTCTTTCCATCAACTAGCAACCTTATAGTTTATGGGAATCATTTTACAAGAGCAGGTGATAATATGATAATGCTTTGCATGTGTGTGTGACCTCAGGCAAATCACTTCATTCTGCCATTTGCCCATCTGTATGGTGGTAAGAATGCTTTGAGGTGTTGGATTAAAGATGAAGCAGATGAGTCCTGACTTGGAGAGATCTGGATTTGAGAACTTGTTGTCTGACTTCAGGCCAATACTTACCCTTCATGACTAACAGTTTCTTCAGGAGCTAATGTGTGCCCTGCCACTTAGTGAGGTGTTGTCAGGACCAAATGAAGGAACGTATGTGAGATTACCTCAGAAACTGCCCTCATTTCCATAGATGCAGAGGATCAGAGGAGGTACTGTCAGGGTGGAGGGTTGTGTTTTTTTCTTTGCCACCTTGTAGCCAGTTGCCTGCGGCATCAGAATGGGCAATACGAGAACCAGGAGGCCTGGGAGAAGTAATGTGGCATGTGGGGCTTTTGTAAGGTCTCCAAACCGATTGGCTGCCTGGCCCCTGGATTGTCTCTGTGCAGTCCTGTTTACTAAGCTTTCTTCTCACGTGTAACTTCCACAGGATGATTTCTGTGGTCTCGAGAGATCTATGAATTCTGTGTTCTTAACTTGCTGTCATTTCAGAACTGCAGGGGCTTGTCAGCATTCAGCATGGTAGATCCATTTAATCCTTATGGAGTTTTTTCTCCGTGGCTATTTCTCTGGGGACATATTTTCTGTCTGCCACCCCATATGAAACATACATACATACCTCAGGTTCAGGATTTAGGAGGGTACATGAGGTGAAGTGAATTAAATGAATTCCTGTGGAGAGCTGTTTTTCCTCCAACATACTCTGCACTTTCTTCAGAGGTGATCTTTCTCCAGAGGAGAAATAAAAACCCTTTTTAGGACAGATAACTGGGAAACGTGGCTCACACCCAGGCCTTAAGCTAAGTGTATGAGATTGCAATTTTACTGTGCTTGGTTGTTATAGCAGAAGTCACACTGGGTATCCGAGATACAGCTGGGGCCACTTAATGCGTTGCTGTGTAAGAGCTCCTGCGGCAACGGTGCCTATGTGGTTATAGTTGTGACGGAAGCTTGTGTTTCCACAGACCGAAGTGGCTTCACCAGTCACCTGCGAAGAGGCCCCAGACTGCCACCACGGAGAGTCTGGCATCAGGTACTGGCTCTCAAGCAGCGACGGTGAGCCACTGGTTGCCCCAGAGCCTCTCCCCTGCCTTGGTTCTCTGCCCTTTGCCTTTTGGTGTAGTTGGTTTCAGCACACATATTGACCCCTTGGTGACTACCTTAGTTCACAGTGAAGGTGTTCATGCTTGGGTGGCTGAAGACCTGTGTGCTTTCAGTAGAGTTTATATTGGTGCTCCAGAGCCGAGCGGGGCAGTCAAATCAGAAGTTGTGAAGGCTGAACAGTTTAGGAATGGCTTATAAGTATAAGACTTCCCCAGGCGTACTTGCCGTTGTCCAGGAGGGTCACCCGTTGGGTAACTCTTGGCCACCTCTGTCCAAGCTATGCAGTCAACCATTCTTTTTTCTTTCTATTGCCTTTGGTACCAAAACCAACCTCTTCAATGTGGCAAGCACAGAGTCAGCTACTAAGAAAATGTCAAAGATGCTGTAATGAGAGGGTTCTTTGGTAGAAATTATTTAATTCAAGAACTATTCACTGTTTATTTTGTGGCAAGATGCTATGTTGGGTTCTGCTTAATACAAACACGACTAAGACATAATTCTTGCTTTTAGGGAGTTCACATTCTGCAGGAGAAATAAAAACTACACAGATTACTATCTTACAAGGCAGAACCATTTATTAGCTCTGAGACCTTGGAAAAATCATTGAACTTCTCTGAGCAACTCTCTCATCTCTAAAGGGAGTTATGAGAGTTTACCTTGGAGGGTTATTGTGAGGTTATTTAAGAATGAAATAAAAATATATATATTTTTCAATTTGTGTGTATCATCTTTTTGAATAGGGCTACTAAGTTGTTGGAACATAAATACTTATTAAGTAGTTTAGACTTAAATACTTACTAAATAGAGCTATGAGGGGGTTTTGTTGCTGCTGCTGTCATTTTGTCTGGGGACACCATGAAAAAATTACTGAGATGCTAAGGTAAACTTACTATGAACCAAGAGTTCTTTGACTCTAAAATCCTTTGGTTTTATGCTATACTTTTATTTCCTATATGTCAAGGAAAGAAAAACACTGCCAATACAATGCCTTTAAGATAGTCCCGTGAAATATATGAATTTATGCCAGTCTTTCTTGCGTTGCCATTTTCTTCATCTGTTCTGAGGGATTTGTCCATTTCTCTTGCCTCCAGTTGCAATTGCTTGGCCTGTGATAAGTACATCTGAGTAAGAAGTAATCCAGCTTCATCTACTTTTTTGTGTATCTCTCTCTCTTGGGTCCCATGAAGCTTTTTGGTAATCGCTTTGCAATAAAATATGGAACTTTGGCCATTCCAATGATGACATTTTATTTACTAATATAAAATTTATATTTTGTTCTATTTCCATGCCTTTCTGTGTACCAATAGCTTTGTGTTTCAATGCTGAATCACGGTGTCATCTTCTTGAAGACATTTTAAATGACAATTAAATTTGGTGTGTGTAGTACCAGCAATGTACATTACCCAACCGAAGTGATAACAATATGCACAACTACAACCAAGCTCCTGTCATTCAGAGGCAGTCATTATGTCAGGACTACGTAATTGCAACATTGGAACTTGTTTGGCTGACAGTATTGTAATTTGCATCAGATTTTAGAATTGTTAAACTATGATAAAACATATGCTTGAGTGTCATCTTGAGTGTGAACTTTAATTGACTGATGGTGGCTTCCTAGGACTGTATACTTTGTTAAAGATTGTGAGACTAAGGCTGG
>NW_006443138.1:29775524-29782822 GCF_000325575.1 Pteropus alecto
GGAAAAAGTACTGTAATCCATTATTGTGTCTTTTAATTGATGTCTGGTAAGGTAAGGGGGGTGGTGTGCTTCTGTGGGAGGATTTGCCCTCCAAGCATTAGAGTATGGAGAACATTTAGAAGGCCACTGTAATAGAGGTCAGGATGGTGCAGTGAGACCTCAAAGAGTGGCATAGATGTAAGATATAGCACAGAGGTAGATTTCATAAGACTTATGAAATCACCTCTGTAGGCATCGGGAGGTGGCTGCTGCTTTTAAGTCTGGCTGACTGGAAGGTTGTGGCACTCATGTGAGTAGCTAAGTTAGAGGCTGGATCGAGTGGGAAGTGGATGGATTCATTTTTGCACATGTTAAATTGGAGGTGACTAGTCTAACCAGGAAATTGTAAATATGGCAATGGAACATTTTTCAAGAAGTTTGGCAATGAAGGATAGAAATTTAGCAGTAATTTGGGGGGCGGGGGTAGCAGAGTCAAGAAAAACTTGAAGGTGGGTTGGAAAGGGCCATCAGATGCTTGAGAGAGGAGTATGATTGGTGAGCAAGGTTCCAGAGGCCTCGAGAGAGAAAGGGATGGAGAGCAGAGGGCGAGGGTTTAACCTGTAACTATTCTACTAAGTGAGTAGATTATAGATAACCAGCTCCTTGCTGTTCTTTAAGTCTGTTGCAGTTGAAGGTATTCATTAGCCCTTTCTTCCTTCCTTTTCACCCCAAGGTTATCTTATTGTTCTTCTCCTTCCAGAAGTGGTGCTATGCTTTCTTATAAGACTCTCCTTACTTTCACTTTGTTTGCTGCCAAGGTTCCTTCCCCCAGTCCCATGGTCCCTGACGCACTGATTTCCTTCACTTCGAGGTAAAGGCTATTCTCTTCATGGCCTCCTGGTCCCTGTCTCAGCCTTTCTTGGTGCCCAGAGAATTTCTCAAACTGTCTCATACTTTGCAGACTTTCCTAACTTATTTTCTTCTGATCGAGGTTTTCCTGGCTTTATCTTTCAACCCTTCGTTTTCCCCTCAGGAGTTTTTCTTTTTCTGCTCTCTGTATTATTTCTCTTCTCGCTTCTCGTCCTCTTGGCCTCCTGCTTGACCCCTCATCATTATCATCACACCCTTTTGTAAAGTCATGTCACACTTCCAGTTTCATTATCTTCTTAGAATAAATGTTAGTATATATAAAACCCAATTATATTTTGATTACTTCAGTTCCAGCCCAATGACTTATTTTTAATTCACAGAGCAGTGAATTTTAATGGCTGAAAGGTAGGCTGGAAATCATCTAATCCAGCACTTTCCAACATGTGTTCCTCCCTAGAGGTTAATAGGTATTTGGTGAAAAAAAGGATTGTGTGATCAAATAAGTTCGAGAAATGCTAGTTTCGACCAAATTAAACACTTTTTTTTTTAAACCACAGAACTTTAATACGTTTCATATGCACTGTAAATCCCTCAGGAGAGGGAGCGTTTCCCATACTTGTTTGACTATGGAACCTTCTTTGTCAGAGCAAGTCCCTCGTCCTATTTAGTAGATGAGCAAACTCGCAAGTACTGAGAATCTAACATCACAGAGGTTATTCATCATAAGTAGACTCTGGTGACTGCACTGTGGCACTGCTCGTTGTGACAGTACCACCCTGTCTGATGTTGTGAACCTTTAACAGTGCTTTCAGCAGTGGTCTTAGCTCTGCTGGGAACTGATGCCCAGGGAAATCTGTTCTGAACTTTCCCAACTGAAAATAAGAATTAGAGAATCTGGTGAGCTCATAGTCAGTTTAAGCTCCTTTTACAAGGGACACGTGCACAGCACACCATGGCCCTCGCTCCTGAGTGTGGCGTTCCAAGCCCTTCCTGCCTGAATTGTCCTGCCCGTGGGCCTTGGCACATGCCTGCCCCATTGTTTGCAGTGTCCTTTTGCATCTTTGGCGCCCGTGGGATAACCACATTTACCGAGGTTCAATCAGAGCTGCCCTCTCTTCCTGCCTCCCTAACCTCCCTGGGTAAGATTGCTTTCTCCTCAAAGCTCTCAAAGACACTTGTACACTGAAATTCTAACATACAACCTAGGACATTCCTTCAGCTATTTGGTTTTGGTTTGTCCCCTCACCAGACTCAGGCCCTCAAGGAGAGACACCCCTTCCTGTTCATCACTGTGCCCTTAGCAGCACACAGTCTGCTTGACCTGGAGCGGGTCTTGGTGAATTTGGTTAAATCCTTCTCTGTTGAGACTTATTGGTCAGAGGAAATTGCAGGAAAGCCTTCGGTGTGGGAAGTCCATGGAAGCCTTCCAGAGAGAAGCACTAGGAGGAAACCATCAGACTGACAAGCAAAGGAGGGAAAAACATTTCCAGGTGCAGGTAGAGTGGAAAAGGAAGACAATAGAGACGTGACAGGGGAAAAAAGGAACAAAGAAGGCGGAAGAAATTATTATCCTGGGCAGATTGGGGAAGTGAGGAGGGCAGAGGAGCAAAGGAGAGCTGTGATCTGGCAGAAGAGGGGGTGGAAGGCTTTGAAGGGGAGATTTGCAGGAGGGGGAGGGAGGACTTGCTGGCTGAGGAGGCTCAGTGCCCATATGGCCTCCAGCTGCTGGGTGGTTCTCTGGCCAGTCCTTTACCCAGATGTTCGCTCAGTGCCCAGGCCAGGCTCTGGCTGGCTCTCAAACATTTAAGTAACGGAAACCATCTCAGAGGAGGCTGTATTTTTAGCCAGGGACTCTGGCTGTGGTAGGTGATGACTCTAATTGTACAGATAGTTACTGGAGAGGCTAAGAGGCTCGGATGGCCAAGGAGAATTGAATTCTAATTCTGACTTCCCTCCTGATAGGCTGAGATGCTGGGAAAGTCACCTGATCCTTTTCAGCGATCCCCAATTTTTTGGCACCAGGGACCAGTGCTCCTATGAGAATCTAATGCCCAATGATCTGAGGTGGATCTGAGGCAGTGATGCTAGCGCTGGGGTGTGGATGCAAATACAGATGAAGCTTTGCTTGCTCGCCTGTCACTCACCTCCTGCTGTGCAGCCCGGTTCCTAACACGCCATGGACGGACAGTACCAGTCCGCGGCCCAGGGGTTGGGAACTCATTCTGGATCACACGGTGCCATGTGTACTTGGGAAAATGGCAAATACCGATACAAGGGACTGAACTTTAAAAATAAATATAGGGCATGTTCCAGCAAAAAATACCAAAGTGTTAATAGTGGTTCTCTCTAGCTGATATGGTTTTAAGTGCTATTTCTTCTCATTTCTTATTCTTATTTTCTAACATTTCTGAAAGTGAATATGTAATAAAATAAAACCCAACAGTTATCTTTAAAGATGCAAATGCTAATTAATTAATTATAATAAAAACTTTAAAAAATATATGGTATGTACTGCAATAGCAGCTTATACCTGGTCTCTGCTTGAATTTGACATTGACTTATTTGACAGGGGCAGTCACTTAACGTGTCTATATCTTTTCTGTATATTAGAAGAAAATTTGGAGCGCCAACTATTAAGACCAATATTAACAGTTAACGCCAGTGGTAACATGCCGTTTAAATTAAATGACAGATTTCTTGGTTTCAGTCTGAGTTTGGTCTCTTTCTGAGAGGCCTGTGGTTGTTCTACTTTTGTGACGGTGGGAGGGAGACAGTTGGGAGAGTTCGTATTTCTCCCTGATGGCGGGCCATAATTCCTGAACCCCTGGAATGTTGTGTCAGCTTCATCTAATCCCTAATCGTGCAGGGTAAGAACCTGTTACACACAGGTCACGGTTGAAAAGGCCTCTGTGTGTCTTTAGATCCATGGGGTGCTGCTAGCTATCAACTGTGCAATAGAAAGTGGAATACTTCCCTTTCAACATAGCATCTGGTAGTGTAAGAATTTAGCCATTCACTGAGCTGAGGGAGCTTTATGTTCTGACAGGGATTCATGGAAGAAGAACTTCAATCTATTCAGTTACCCGATAGGTTCACAAGCATTTTTTTATTATTATTATGATAAAATGTACATAACATAAAATTTACCATTGTAACCATTTTTTAGTGTTCTGTGACTTTAAGTTCATTGTTGTGCCACCTATCTTCAGAACTGCCGTCATCCCCAACTGAACCTCTGTACCCATTAAACATTAATACCCCATCCCCCGCATCCCCAGCCCATGAAACTACCGTTCTACTGTCTCTATGAATCTGTCTATGCTGGGTACCTCATATAAGTGGAATCATATAATATTTGTCCTTTCATGTCTGGCTTATTTCACTTAGTTCAATGTCTTCATGGTTCCTCCATGTGTCATTATATTTGTTTATCCAGTCACCCATCAATGAAACATTATCATTTTTTAAAGTTTCTCTAGTTCAGGTCTTTAACATATTTTTAAACTATCTGATAATGTGTTTATCTTCCCCATTAAACTTTAGTTCCTTTATGATTTTATTTATCTTTGTGCTTCTGGTACAGTGCCAGCTGGTCAATAATGTGTCGAATGAATGAATAAATAGATGAGGTGGCTAGTGCTTTGATTTGAATATTTGCCCAAGAATCAGAACCCAACGCTTCACCTGAACCTGATTTTCTAGGTAAAACTGAGCTTCATATCTTCACTTCTGAGCCTTTTTATCTGTGACATTAGGGAGGTGATATTTGCTACCACATTATTTGCTTGATCCAATACTCTTTGAGCTGTTTGGGTTAAGGCTGCTATTAAAACACTCAGGATTAACACTTTTTTACCCCCAGAAATTTGAATTTTAAGAAATTCAAAAGCTGTTCCATTTAAAACCATTCAAGACGTACCATAGATTTATGTTAGAACGAGAGAGAGAGAGAGAGAGGGGGAGGGAGGGAGGGGGAGGGAGGAAGGAAGGAAGGAAGGAAGGAAGGAAGGAAGGAAGGCAGGCAGGCAGGAAGGAAAAGAAAAAGACCCATTGTTCTATGGAAGGAAAACTTGAAATGTGTCAAAACTCCCATCTCCCTTTCCCCTTCTCATAACTAGGTCCTCCTGGAAATCTCTTTCCTCTGTGCCACCAAACTTGTCTATTTCCTCTCCTCTTTCTCTGTCCTTTTCTGAGACTCTAAGTATAGTGAGTCTACTTTTAGTACTCTTCCTTTCCTATATAATTTTTCTAACTGCATCTAATCTGTTATCTCTATGTGGATGGTCCCCAAAACTTAATCTTTGGCCCAGACTTCTCTCCCAAGTTTCATTTGTTTTCCAGCTGCCTCTAGATATCTCTATTTGGAAAAGCTCATGTGTCTGAGATTAAACCCACATATCCTCCCACATCCCACCTTCTCCCCAAGAATCCATCTTTGCTCCTCCTTTTATCCCTAACATCTCATTAATTACTCAGAAAATATTTATTGATACAGGGTGATAGTAAATGAGGTGTTCCAGGCACAGTACCAGGTGCATAATTAGCTGGTTAAGTCAGTAATTCACAGCATCGGTAGGTTTCTAATACGCAATCACTAACAGTCCTTTTGCCTTTCTGCCTTTGCTGTTATATTATTTATTAGCTTCCTAGGGCTGCAGTAACAAGGTACCGCAAACTGGGTGGCTTAAAACAACAGAGATGTGTTGTCTCACAGTTCCAGAGGCTAGAATTCTGAAATTAAGGCATATGCGGGACTGGTTCCATCCCAGGCCTGTGTGGGAGAACAGATTCCATGCCTCTGCCCTGGCTTCTAGTGGTTTACCAGCACTCTTTAGTGTTCCTTGGCTTATAGATGCACGTTCCAGTCACCCACTTCTCATGGCTTCTTCCTGCTTCTCTTCACATTGTCTTCCCTCTGTACATGTCTGCTGTCAAACTTTTTATAAGGACCCCAGTCATACTGGATTAGGGCCCACCCTAATGACCTCTATAAAGATCCTATTTCCAAATAAGGTCACATAATGAATAGAAGGAAGGAAGGAAGGAAGGAAGGAAGGAAGGAAGGAAGGAAGGAAGGAAGGCAGGCAGGAAGGCAGGAAGGCAGGAAGGCAAATAACGTTAGTCTCAATCTGCATTGTCAGCCTCATGTCCCCTCATTCCCATTCAAGCACTTTGTCCTCCAGGCACATATCTGACGTATGTTCTCCATACTGTTCTCATCTTCATTCTCCTCAAGTTCAGACTCTAGCTCTCATCCAAGACCCAGCTCAAGTTCCGCTTCCACGGTACCACCTCCCCAGTTGATATTTACCTTAACCTAACTCTCATAGCTCTTTACTAGTGCCTTTTCTGTGGTGCTCTTAGCTTTCTAGCTTTTTGTTACAATAACTTATCACAGAACTTTCTTGTTAAGAGGGATCTTACAGATGGACCAAGACCAAGATATCTGTATTTGACCACTCGAGGACATCTTAAAAATCATGACAGACCCCTGAGCCCCATACTTAGAGATTCTGAAGAGCAGGTCTGGGATGGGCCTCTGGAATCCATACTTTTAAAAGCTCCTCCAGGGGATTCTAATGCACAGCCAAGATTGAGAACCACTAATCCAATCCAGCCTCCTTGTTTTACTTACGGGAAAACTGAGCTCAAAAATTGTTGTATGACTTGTCCAAGGTCTCGTAATTAGTAGCAGAGCCATTCAGTGCCATGGTTCTCTTACCTTTTCAATCATATTTAAGCAGGTGAGGAACAGAGTCTATACTTCGGTTACCTTTGAAGCCCATGTGGGACCACCGGGGTACTTCACTCAAGACAAGCAATTCACAACAAATGTTACTATTTGGTGACTAGAGTGGTGGCCAAGAGGACAGGTAGCAAATCTGTCTCTGCTAACTTTTGTTTCCAGCACAGTGCCTGGCAAAGAGTAAAGTGCTCAGTTAATATAGGTTGAATGAATGAAGCATCTACTGTGTACCGGACACTATAGTAGATGCTGTACATACATTATCTCATTTCATTTGTTCCAGCCATAACCCTATGAAGTAGATTTCAGTATTCCCATTTACAGATGAAGAAATTGAGGACCAGAAGTTAGATAACTTAGTCAACATTATATAGCAAATAAGTGGCATAACTGAGTTTTAAACCCCAGAGCTCTTTCTACAGTGCCGCAGAATTTACATGCTCTCAGTGCTCAGCTCTGTTCAGAAAGCTGTAGGCAACTCCAAAACAATATATAGTAAAAGGCATGTAAAAGCCCAAGATGTTTAGAAGCCTCAGTTTGGTTCTCAACTCTGACTTAGCCTTGCTGCTCCCTAAGGAAATATAAAAGGTTGTTCTACCGAAAATTTTATTGTGTATGTTATACAATATACGGTATTCTTACCACTTGCATGCTTATATATGTGTGTGACTCAGTACCATCAAAAGCTTTACAAGTATTTCAC
>NW_006443138.1:29782851-29795091 GCF_000325575.1 Pteropus alecto
CTTTCCCTTGTTTTTTTTTTTTTTTCAGTGCTATTAAAATTCCCCTCCCTTTGTAGGGCGCAAGTGCCAGGACCAGGGCAAGCAGAGTTCAGAAAGTGTCCCAGCGTGAACTTTTCTAATACCAAGTTTCAAATGTGAGCTAATGGTTGAGAAACCTGAGTAGGAGGTGTGAGTTGGCCCTACACACCTAGTCCCCTGCCCAGATCACTTGAGCAGTGAGCAGGTTCCATCTGTACCAGAGGCATCACATGACAGGAACTCAGTGTCTAGAAATGACGGGGCTCTGATTCTAGCTGTCAGGCATGAAAGGGAGACCTAAGTAGCCACATCTCAGAGACAGAGTTTCAGCTTTGTCATCTGAAATGTTTCTGTTATTTTTTCTTTCCAATTTGATGTTTTACTTGGATCTTGGCCTTGAATTTATACTCCATGTAGACGATTTCCTCGTTCTTGTGGCCTCCTTTTCATTGCTGTTGCTTCCACTACCAATCCTTTCTGATGCTGCAACATCTCCCCTCCCCCAATCTCAGTGGCGTGGGAATGTATAGGAGCCCTCCCACAAAACAGGCTTTCACAAAGTCTGATATCCTACCTCATCCTTCCACGCCTACTTCCACCTTGTCTCTCAATTTTTCAACTATGTACATGCATTTCTTTCAGATTCTCACTTAGCTTCCCTTCTTCTAAAAGGCTTTGAACATAATTACTTTAATAAAGACTCTGGTCCTGTAAATAATCCAAGAGCTAGTACAGGGCAAGCTGGGATCACAGAGCCCATTCCCAAGGGGGCTGTGCTGACAGTTCTTATCCTGTTCTCTGTTTCTTCTCTGTGCCAGGGTAGCAAATTGCATGTCATATCTGACTACCTGGTGAAACTGAATGAAGTATGGGGATAAGCTTCTGAGGGCTAGGTAGTGGTGTCCTAGTGTTACATTTTATAATATGGTGAGGGACTTGGAAGCCACCTAATGCCTGAATTATCGAATCTACCAACATGAGGCCAATATATGCAATATAGGCAGAATCTTTTTATAGGAAAATTCAAAACACTATTCAGATTCTTTTGTAGTATAATACTAAAGTCTTGCTGATTAAATCTAACTGAAGTGTGTAGACCATAAGCTGTTTTTTTTTTATTATAGTGATATGTGTTTCACGGAATCTGACGTATATTACTTCTGCCAAGAGGAATCCAAAATTACCAATTGGAATTAATGTGATACAAAGAACTAAAAATTTCTCAGGAAATGAACAGGAGGGAGTCTTTAATGAAAGCACTGAGTCAGTAATTTTCATGGCTTAATATTGCCATACATAGTTCCATAGGTTCAGAGTAGATTCTTAAAGATAAGGTGTTATAGCAAAGGATTAAGGTGTTAAGAGCAAAGAATTAAGCATCAGGAAACTGTGTACCCATAAAATGAGGGCAGGGGCTGATCTAGATTCCTGGTTTTTAAGACAGAACTTTGAGATAGTTCTTACTTAAGGGCCAGTGTGGAGATCCCTTCCCCTCCCCAAGTTCCAGCTACATAAATATTTTCTTTTTTTTTTTTTTTGCTTCAACATACAATTTTAGTGGGAAAGCAGAGTTCTAATTCTAGTTCTTTCAAAAAATAGGTTTAAAACTGTTGGACCTCTAAATCACTACCTCTAAACCTTTGTGATTCTATGTAAGGTCTACCCATCAAATTGTCTGCATCACTGGATGGTACTCCCATGTTTTTAGGAAGGCTCCTATACCGATAGCCCAGGTCATCCAGGATCAGCATGTAGGGAAGCTCATTCCCTGGATCCTTATACTAGCATCCAAATCAGAAGGTCTCTTTGGACAGTAGGGCGAGGATTCTAATCAGACTTAGTCTGGGCTTAGCAGCAGTTCCTAGAACAATCCAAAGGGACAGAGTTCTCCAACACTTTGGCCATCATGACTGGACTAAGGCAGGCCTGGCAGAGAGCTTTGGAAGAGAAAATTAGATTCCACCTTTCTGGACTTCCTAAGCTGTGTAGGACAGAATTCAGTCTCTGGCTATGGAATGGGGACCAAGAGAATGTGATCTCTTCAAATTGACAAGATAGTTTGAGATGAGGCAATGAGAACTGTGATAACAGGACAATATTTGCTTGTTATCAGTTTGACCTTTCTTGATGTGTGCTCTTTTTGTCCTCAGTGATTCTTCCTTGATCCCTGCGTAAGGTGACCGACCCACCGCCAGCAATTTTCTTTCATACAGAAGAGCGCAGCATTCACTGCTCAGCCAGCTTAGTTTGCCTCTACTCAGCTTCCTTCCACCTCCTATCCCCAGTCCACTTTAAATCTTTATTTTTTTCATAAAGTATTTCCTGACTCATGGAAGTGAAATGATCCAACTTAGTTTGTAAAACCAGGAAAATTGTTCCTCTGGAACAGAGAGAGAAAGACAAAACAAGAAACAACAACAAACCCAAATAGAATATGTAAAAGGAAGACATATATATTCTATATTGTTTCCATTAAAGCAAAAACTCCATGGGGAAAGAAATTGCATCTGTAAAATGTGTAGTGAATTTCTTTCACATATGGGCACTCAGTAAGCATTATTAATGAATGATAATGATTTGTCAAGTGATTGAAACTGTTTCAGGGAAGGAACAGGGAATGAAATATGGAGACATTCCTGTATCTCAGGGGGGAATTGCTAGGCAGGTCATCCAGATGTATTTGCTTTGGGGAGTTGTGAATTCCTTGTATGTTCAACTATTGCTGTGTAATCATAGTTTGCTTTCTCAGAAACATATATTATCATTATATATATCATCGTTTTATGTATATGACTATATGTATATATTTAAAGTTTGCCTCTTTGAGGTCACTTCGGGCTGGGCAGCACAAAGTATAATCCTGAGACATTAAGAATACACTAGAATAATGATCTTTAATAATTTAATCATAATAATCTTAAAAACATTTTCATAAAAGTGGGTTGTGAAGAATACATTAAAATTCTTATAGGACTAAAGGAAAAGATGGGTGCCTCTTTATACATGCTAATATAATCAGTGTTATCTTTATATGCGTATGTGTTTTTATGGAGACTGTGTATGTAAGTCAAAGGAACGAGATAGCATAAATTCATCTATTTCTTTGTCTTGCCTTTTTTTTTTTTTTTCATTTTTCTTTCTTTTCCTAGTTGAGTAAAGGATAATGGTTGTTTGTGTAGACTGTTCGTGAGGTGAGGGAACTACTAGTCAGGGAGTGGAAGAGTGGGAGGAGGAAGGGAAGGCAGCCAATTAAGGGTGGGTTGCTAAGCCGGTTACCACTGGAGACTATTGTGGTTCAACCCACTGGGGACCTCAGCCAGGGAAGAACACATGTCCCACAGGCTGGAGCGGTTATACACCAACTCCTGTCAGTCATTATCTGAAGGCTGTCCCAGGGAGCATTAATTCCTGGTGCTTAATTCCTATCAGGATGGGCAAGGAGGGCTTGCAAAGAAGTGCAGGATATGGTGTTAGAAGGTGGGCTCCTGTGCCCTGAAGTGGTGGCAATGAGGGGATCTGGGTAGGGACCAACTGCATGCTCTACACCTGCGGAACATACTTGCTGAGTTGAGATTTACTTCACTTTTTTGATTCCCTATAGTGTTTTCCTGGATCTAATAGCAAGTCTTACTGTCTAGTATTTTATCTGGTTTTTCCAGGGAAAAATGTGAGGCAAGGGATGGTCAATCAAGCTAAGGCAAGGACTAAATGAACAAAGCAAAATAGAATCCAAGTTTATACCATTTTGCCTATTTCAGTCTGAACATACACTAAATAGTCAATAAATCTTTGATAATGTGATCATGGAGACAAAATAGTATTAATTCTTCTCTGTCTCTCGATGTTTATCCCTTTGGTGGTCTGCCAAGTGGTGGTAATGATGGGACAAGTTATAATAGCAGGGGCAAAGTACATACTGCCAGTGCCATCCCATAACTCAGCTCCTCTTACCCTTGCCTACTGAATCTTGGGTGAAAGACAATGACAAATTAAATATGCCATTACTGTCGGTAGTCCTTGTCCTGTGTGGCGTTTGTTTATCAGTAATCAGTTTTTGCTATGACCATTTGATTGGACATTTCTTTGGTCACTATTTTAGAATCGTGTGTATATCTTAGATTTTAGCTATAATCATTTATATCTCCCAAAAGCATGTTTTTGTATGGCAGTAGTTGTGAAACACTTTTTTAATCAGCAAAGCTTATGCACCATAGTTCATCAATTGCATAAACCTATATAATGCTTTAAAAAAAGATACTTGAAATATTCTAATCATATATGTTGTTTCTTTGACTTTGAAATGGTTACCTTGGGATAGGGGCACAGCAGTTATCAAAGAGTGACTTTTTAATAAATCCGGAGTTTTGATAGATTACTCACTAACAGGGTTAGTGTAAGATTGTACCTTTCACATTTGGGGTCATTATTAATAGCGCCATCTGCCTTCTTCAAGTAAGAATCACTTGAGTCTAATGTGCAGAGAGTATGTATCTTCTCCACTTGTTCCTCAGATACTATTGAACATCTACTATACGTCAAGCACTTTTTGAGTGTAGGAGTTAACAAAATGAAGATAGTTCCCATACGTTAGTCACTTGAGACCTCAACACCGCAAGCCAGTATTTCTATAAATCTGAAGTTCCTTAATTGTCAATTCTTCTATCAAGGGGATTTCAGAGACCTCACTGTCAAGGGCGGGGAGGGGTGACTAATAATACAAGAGAGGGAGACAAGAGAAATGACACCCAAGACTCCAGGAAAGTCTTCATGGAAGTAGTGAAGGAAAAAGGATTTACAGGCAGATAGGCTGTGATAGATCATTTTTTAGGTAAGAGTATGCCATATTCATGTAATAGTTTTGATGGAGGGGACATTTTTTTATAACAACTTTATTGATATATAATTTATGTACAATAAATTGCTCTCATTTAAAGCATACAACATGGTGAGTTTTGACAGATGTATACCCCCATGAAATCGCCACCACATTCAAGATACAAAACTTTTTTTCATCCTGAAAAGTTTCCACCTTTGCCATCAGATGCAGGGAACATTTTAATGCAAGCAGTGTGTCTCTTTCAATGCAGGAACATTTTGATCTGATCAAAACACTATTCATTACACTTTCGGATTTTTGGTTACTAAGATACACCAGGCACCCTCAACTGTCCTTAAGTCCCAGCCCCTCTTGTACTTAAAAGAGTCCCTTACATTGGACCACCAAGTCCAGGGGTCCTGCCCTATTCCCAGGGAGAGTGCAGTATGTGCACAGGCCAAGATGTGCTAGGACGAACCATGGAAGTAAGAAAGAGCCATTGAAGAATTGTGACCAAGGAAGTGATTTATTATGTTAGATTTGTAGATTAGAAAAATCATCCTTGGAAGTCTTAAATGATGAAGATTGACTTAGGGCGGGGGTGAGATCAAGAGGAGGGTTAAAGCACTTAGAATTTAGAAAGCAGAATTGACACGCTGGGATGAGCTGGTTGGGTGTAGGGTTTAATTATAGAAAGGGAAAAATCATACATAACTCCCATATGTTTTGTTTGGCCAACCAAGGGGGTGCCTTTTATAGAGGCTGTAGGTTATTTGGGCAGGTAAAATAGGTTTGAGAGGGAAAATGTTTAGTTTTAGATGTGTTGGATAGGACACAGAGTAGAGATGTCTGATAGTTGAGCCTGTGGGTCTAGTATTCTGGGATGACCATTCGAGGATCATCAGCATTTGGGTGACACTGAAAGGAAATTTGTTCAGAACCTCCCAGTATGTAAGCATCAGTGCTAGGAATGCAAAAGTGAGCACTGACATTGTCTGGGAGGTATTCTCTGACCTCTAGACCAGGTTAGGTCTTCTTGGGTTCCTCACTTCCAACCTGTTCTAGGTACTTTTCCTAGCAAAACTTTATTCATCACACATGATGGCAATTACTTTGTAATTGTTTCTCCTCTCTATAAGCTGTACTTTGTGAGTCTGGGAGCACGCTTCATTCATTGCTGTATCCTCAGCCTCCAGTACAGAGCTGGGCACCAGGTAGAAACTTAATACATACTTTCACATTTGTTAATTGTATGCTCTACTGACCACCCGTGACTAAGAGATCCTTCTAGAGAGAGAGAGTAATACAAAAAAGTATTACAATGCAGTGCCAGAAGTGCTAACATCGGAGCCTCAGACAACATGGGGATGCAGAGGAGAAAGTAATCGAAGGTTTTGCAAAGTTCATTTAAGCCAGGCCTTGAAGCATGAGGAAGAGTTCTCTAATCAAACAGGGAGGGAAGAACATTCTAGGCCTGGGGGTAAAACAAACACAGGGCACAAAAAAGTGAAAAGGTTGCATGTGATCAGAAGAGAGGCAGAAATTTAGGACATGAGGACTGGCAGGAAATGAAGCTTGAGGAGTAACTGGGGACATTGAAGACTTGCACTAAATAAAGTTGGGACTTTATTGCTTATGCAGCAGGAAGCTAGTGGAGGTTTTTAAGCAGGATAGCAATATGATCCGATTACATTTTTAGGAAGGACTCTGGGGATAGAGTAGAGAGGTTGGGAACTCTCCTCCCTGAAAAATGCATTTTAGCAGGCACCCTGGTGAATCTTACGTAGATCATGCAAAGACCACATCAGGAGAAATGGTGTATGTGAATGAGGAGCTGGAGTAAGTAAAGACTTGTGGCGGAGGAGGCGCCTTAAGAGGCAGGGACAGTGAGGGCAACTGAGGTCTGAGAAGGGCCACCCTAGCTGGACAGTTAAAGGAGTCTTCAGACCCTTCTTCTGAAGGATCTAAGATTCAGGGCCTCAAAGATCCCAGAGCATTGGTGATAGTAAGTCGCACAAAGCCTTGCAGTCCTGCTTTGTGCCTAAAATAATGGTTGGACGTGGGCAGAAAGCTTTGGGGACATGGCCATGCCAGTTGTGCAGTCGGCAGGGTCCTTCCTACCCTTGCTCTGAGACTGGATCTGGTCACAGCCTCTCAGAAAGGTTTTGGTAGGAGTTTGCTGGAAAAGTTAGGGGCTGCCTTTTACAAGTCAAGTACTTTTGCTCTTGAAGTATAAATTGGTCTTGAACTAGCTGGGGAAGATATAAACACACCATCTGAGTACAACAGTAGGTATCAATAATAAGTATCAATGGTATCTCTGCTTGTCTTTTATTTGCCCTTAAAAATCTGTACAAACAAACATGAACAGACTCTGGACTGTAAGAATAATATTTTCTATGGATATATATAGACAGATAAGCAAAACCCCAAGGGAGAAAAAACTTCTTATTAAAATAAAAATAAACATCTCCCATACTTTTATCCTTCTTTGCTCTCTGAGGTTCCCTTATTTCACTTTGAAATGAAAGTAGTTCATTTTCTCAGGAGGTGCTGATTAAGAGTTAAACAAAAAGACAGTCTGTCTCCCTTCCCTTCCTTCCTATCTTCCTATCTATCCATCCATCCATCTCTATCTCTGGTCCTGGATATCCCAGCCATAATCATAGATCCTTGTGCATAGCTAGGGTTAGTAGTACTTTGAATAAACACTGACACTGTGCCACTCAGGATCCCCTGAGGAAAAGTCCTCTTCATTTGTCAGTGAGAATACCGTGCTCCCAGCCTCCACTCCCCCTCAGAAAGCTGGCCTCTGAAGCTCAGTAGGACTCTGGGATCCAAATCAGCCCTCTCCGCTCCCAGAACACTGTGATCCTTGCCCCTGTAGCGGCTGTTGGCGCTTGTCCATGCTCTGTGTCAGTGTCTGGAGCTGACAGTCGTGGGAGCTTATGAAGTCACCTGGCTTCTCCGCTGTAAAACAGTGAGTGGAGTGCAATCAGTTGTCATGTGCGCATTGCAGAAGAGTGAGGAGGGGGCCGTGTCTTTGGGGAGCTGTCTGTGCTTGGGTCCTGGGGGGTTATTACACAGCGGTCTGCAGGTTGGGCACAAACTTTCTCCCTTTGCAGGATCTTGGGTAGAAAAGGTCCCAACAGGAAACAGCTCAGGGGAACTTCCTCTTGCTTGAAGTATAAATTGGTCTTGAACTAGCTGGTGAAGCCTCCCATCATGTGTGTTTGTGTCAACACTGAGATGCACAGGACAAATTGTATGCAATGCCTCAACACAGCCCAACAATTTTTTTCTGTTCACATTTAACTAGTTTTGAACAGCAGGAAGAAACCTTAAATATTTCCTTTTCTTCTCACAGACCTTTTCTCTACTAAAACAAAATTACTAGAGATGAAACAGGGAATAATTCAAATAGTCATTTAAATCAAGGACCTGGTTTGGCTTGACCTCCCTTGGTTGCTTGTGCTATGCTGATTAAGTCCGGGCAGGCTTAGCTGACCAGTGAAAGGCAAAATGGCAGATCTAGTGATTTTTTGGGGGAGTGGGAGGGTGGGGGAGTAGAAACTGGCGGTACAGTGCATTTAGCCCTTCAGTCAATACTTTTGTACCAGTGAAATCAGGTTGAAACTGACATCTAGGGCAGCCTCAAGGAGGATAACAATTCCAGCATGGAAGGCGAGGCTGTCAACGTCTGGGGAGTGAGAGGGAGATTAGTATTGTGTGTATATAAACCTGGGTTCTGTCTCCTTATCCACCACTGGCTGGCTCCCTCCTGCACTGAGAACTCTGTAAAGCTGCAGCCCCAACTTTTTTCCCCCTAAAACACACATGGGACACATTCCCACAGACATATCCAGATACAGGTTGCGGCACAGATAAATCCAGCTCTGAGTTGGGGGCAGTTCCCAGTGAAACGTTACTTTCTCTCCCACTCAAGAAAGCAGACCTCTATACAAGTAGATGTGAGATGTCACTGTATCCCCAGCCCTTGACACAGGACTCCCTCCTACAATAGATGCTAAATAAATGTTTACTAAGTGAAAGACAGAGAGTCTCGAATCCACACTAATTTGCATTTTTAAAAAGTCATTCATAAACTCTACTGTTTTAACTACTAATTAGCAATTAATCCCAATAAACCAGCAGGATTTTGTGATTGTAAACGAAGGTTGTATGGGTTGGTCAAAAGGAATATTTGGTGGCATTTTTATAGGCTCTTAAAGTAGTTTTAGCTCTATAACTGGTAAAGCCAAGCACAAGCTTTATCAGTCCTGCCACTTGACTGTCAGCACTATGTAGATAAACTCATAATGTTTCCCAGAGAGGAACTTTAATAAGAGATTCTTAAGCAGGAGACCTGGGGAGAGAGATTCTTAATGTTGCCTGATTACTGTATCTTTGTTGGGGCTTAACCTGTGCCGACAAATGCTTAATTTCAAGGTCTTATATAAATCAAGAATAAGATTCTCTATCAGACCCAAATTTGAGGCATTTGTCACTACTGTTGGTCACTCTGAAAGCTGGAGTTGGGTCCAAATGGATCCAACCCACTCTGTCACCTGGAGCTCCTCAGGGGAGGGAAGTAGCATTACATGATTAAAGGGCAACTTTGCCTTCTCATCCAAATGTTTCTATTCTGAATGATTGTTTTTAATAAGGATTTTCTGAAATAAGGATTTATGTATCACTTTTAAGAACAGCCTTAAACAGGTAAGCATATTTTAGTAAAAATAGTATTTAAAAACTGTGGTGTAGAGATTGCCAATCAAATACACTAATGACAATGATCACTTGTCTGGCTTCCATAAGTTTGGAAGATTCTGGGAGGTTCTGGGAGTGGAGTTGGAGGCAGAAAAGGGAAGCAAAGAGCCAGAGTCAGGAGTGCAGCAATCCCTAGCAGAGTCTGCAGGTGCAGAAGTGAGATTGTGAGGCAGGAAGGTGGTGGTTTAGTTAGGCGACCCAGATGGTAAGTGTGTCTGTAATGATGGAAAATGAATGAACAGGGAGAATTTTGGAAATACGAAGCAATATAACAGAGACAATTTGAGGATTTAGGTGTAGCCTCACCGTTATCAAGAGTATGAGAGAAGATGCTAAAGAAAACACTGTAGAGAAGTGAGGCTCTATTTCTCCCTGCAGACGACCCCACTGGTGCTGTCTGGAGAAGTCATGTTACATATCTTTTCTTTGTAGACTCAAGGGCGTTTCCCAACTCTTTTGGGTATGCCAGTTGGACACAATAAACTTTGGACTGATAACATTTCAACCTCAAGATATAATTTCCTTGTCTCTGTAGACCTTGAACATAATTTTCACTTAATTTGAAAGCTTGTACTTTGTACTTAATTCTAATTATGTTCATCTTGTTTTTTGAATAGAAAATTAAGAGGTTGGTCTTAAATTGGTTTTTAGATACCTTGTGATCTAAGGAGAGTCTGAAAGATGTTTACATTCCAAAGTACCAAAATTTTCCACTGCCTTGAAAAATCTGAGATGCCTTGTTGTCACTGTTTTATCAAATTATTGTTTCTAGTCTACAATCATGCCACCCTGAGCAAGCCTGATCTCGTCTGATCTCGGAAGCTAAGCAGGGTCGGGCCTGGTTAGTACTTGAATGGGAGACCACCTAGGAAGACCAGGTGCTGTAGGCAGTACAAAAAAAAAATTATTGTTTCCAAATTGCTATTTTACTCTTCCCCAAACTGGTGTGGCTAGCTAGGAAGAGTGACTTCTAAAACAACTGATAATGTTGTTGAATATACTTTGTTAAAAGGACAGAGAAGTACAAGAATATTGATGAATACCAAAATAATGGTGATAAGCCCAGGACAGGAGTAAATAGGCATTCGAGTAGTGATTCAGGAACTGTGTCTGGGACAGGAAGCTTGGAACAAACTCCCTCCTAGGGCAGACTTATCTCATGATTTGCTCCTTATTTAAGGAGTCAGGCTCCCTAAAGCTCTCCTTTAGAGTTCACTGTCTCCTTGGATGCCCTTGAATGTTTCACTTCACCTTTCTAAAGTTCATCTAAAGTAGGGTAAAGATTATTTACTCTTGGAGAAAGCTATCACAACATCTTGATAACCAGCAGAAGTAATTCAGCCAGCCTGTCTGTCATTCTTTGGGAAGAGTAGTCCAAGCGGTCCAATGTTACTTGCTTTCCTTGGGGGGAACCTATGTGGTCCCTTCTTCCTGTAACACCCACCAAAAGAAGTATGAGGGTCAACATAAAATACTAGCATGACATTTGCATTAAGTATTAAATGTAATAATTGTGCTTCTCTCCAGGGAGAAATGAAAATTAATAAATCAAATATGTCAATAAGGTATTTGTACTGATGAAAGCAGACCAGAGTTGGTTTTGTTTTTATTTTCTTTTGTACTTGTTTTGTGTTTTTGACCCAAGGTATTTTAGAGACTTTGAAGAAAGGACCTGAAAATTATTACTCAACCTGGTATTTGTATTGAAATGTATGCAGACTTCTAACTTTCAGAGCTGAACAGCCTAATCCTTGATCGTCCCAGAATGAGTTTAGGAATTTGTAATCATTTCCTTTTTACTGAGTTTGCATACATTACTAACCACTTAGCTTTAGAAGAATGAGCAGTCTCTCTGAGCTGAAATAGAATGATGAGAAGTTAGCGCCATCCTGAAATGTTCATCTCTATCAGTTAATCCTTCATGAACATTAGTGTATAAATGACATCAAAGAAGGTCCTTCATGATGCACAGAGAAGACAGACTCCTTTCCACAGTGCTCCTTTTAAACGGAAATTCCTAATAAAGTAATAAAAATGGTTAGCATTTTATATTTTCACCCGTTTTGCATTAGGAGTTTCATGGATATTTGCTCAATGCCGAGGGGAAGGGCCAACGTGTATAAATAAGAAGGCGGCGATCTGGCAAGATTGGGAACATGACCTCTTGCCCTCCACAGCCTGGGAAGCCTGAGTGAATGCTCCCAATCTTAGCAGTGTATGGACGCCCTGCGAACTCTCCCCTCTGCATACAGAGCAGGGTTAGAGGTTAATGAATGAGTGCTCTCCCCACACACGAGGTCCTGTTCCATAGTGGTTTTATAAATAAGGGCTTAAATGGGGTCAGAATAAAACCTGCATATTGCTTTTAAACTCTCTAAATCTTTTTGAAGTGATGATGTTCAAAGAGGACATCCTTCTACCAGAGAAGGAAGAGATGAGGCTCATATGCTTGGAGATCTGGGCGGCTACTACTGGCTCATTCTGTCTAAAAGCAGGACCAAATGGAAAATAAAGTGGGGGTGGGGGGCAGGTCCTCACTGCCCCCTATTCTTCTCTGGTAATCCCTTAAAAAATAATTGCAGACCCAAACCTCTGGCCTCCAGCACATTTTCCACTTGATTAGAGGCCTTTGTGAG
>NW_006443138.1:29795132-29806705 GCF_000325575.1 Pteropus alecto
ATGTCCAGCTGGGATTTTTTTCCATCAAAAGGGGATTTTAGTAAAACCATTATCAGGGGCTTAAAGGAGAAAAGCTGTTGAGCTGCAAGTGAGGGGGTAGATTAGCATTAGCAGGCTTGTTTTGGGCAGTAGTGGAAGGGTGGGAAGGTGTTTGCAGCCACTTGTACACAAGTGCCTTGGTTTCTCTGCAAGTTCCTGGCAGGTGCACAGGTAAGATGGACACAGGAGTGGGAACCAACGGGCTTAGGAATGGCACAGGGGGCTTTAACTCTGGACCATCGAGTAGAAGGCAACCCAAATCAGGGAGGATTGTAAGGTAATGCTTGTGTGTAAGGGGCCATACGACTTGCTTCGTTACAGGTTGTATACATCCATCCACGTCACCTGGAGTCGCCCCACTGCATCACTCTCTGTGCTCCTCTTCAGTCTCCACAGATGGGGCATCAGAAAATCAAGAAGCCAAGAAGCGGCCATGCTGGTTACTTTAAATGGCAAATGGATGTCTGTGTGGACACCTTTATTTTTGTCGGGGAGGGACTAAGAGAACAGAGGAAGGTTACGAAAGCATCAGTGGCTGCCCAGTCTGCAAATAAATATTCAGGCTGTGTGGATTTGCAACTGTGCTCTAGGGTGAGAGTTTGGGGAATGTTACCTAAAATAGCATCTCTGTTTTAGGATTACTAGAGCTGTCAGTTATACCTTCTCGGCCAGAACGGAGTGAAGCCTGAATCATGTGGGGTTGACAGGCAGTGTTCAGGCCACTGGAGCTGACTGCTGCTTGAGGGGCCTGTGTAGGGATGTCACAGCAGCAGCCTGCCCTGGAAACACTTGCTTTCTGTTTCTCCCTGTGTACACTGTTGTCCTTGCTTGTGCCCCGTGAAAATGGGATAGTAGAGAAGACATAAGATTCATCCTGACTACAGTGAACGAACTGGAGACAATGGTGGCCGCGGGTCAGTAACAGCTACATGTCTCCGAGCAGCGCATTTTCAGTGTGATGCATTTCTTCAGTCACAGGTTCACCTCATGCCAGCCTGGTGGTGGCCTATTAGTTGGAATTTTTGTCTCAAGTCAGATTCAAACAACCAAAAAAAGAGGGTCTGTCTTCTAGAAAACATGCGCTAGCCCAGGAAAGCTGTTCTCAGAGACCGCAAATCAAAGAGCAGCCCTCCTAGTTCATCTTGAGGACGACTTTCAGGAACTGCTAGTCACTGGTAGTTTCCGCTTCCCCTTACTTAATTTCATGTACTGCGTCTATATTGTTCTGGCTCCTCAGCCTGCCTGTGCTTGCTTTCTCCTCCTCAGTTTGGGTGGAGTGATGCATGATCTCTTTTCTTTCCCCTACCACCTCTTTTCTTTATCTGGGTTGTTTTCCCTGAATCTGTATTCATTCGGCGTTGTCGCTAACAATGGCATATTTCAGCTAGGGTCCGTAAGGCTGCCCGGGGAGACTGTCTGCCTTTATAAGACTTTCATAGATGGTGCCAGGAGTGGTAATCTGCTTCATGTCTGGGCCCTAAGTTCCAGAGGCTTTTCCTTTCTTTTCTCTCATTCTCTAACCAAAAATGACCTCTGTATCACCGAGCTAATGAGCTATGCCTCATCCAGCTAATACAGCTTGGTAGAAGAAGCCACAGGGGATTTCCGCCTTCCACCTTCCACAGTTTTATTCCACGTTTGTACCAACTGCCCTTCAGATCCATGCTTTGATTCCCTGAGGCCAGACTATTGAGCTGGAAGAGGGCAAGAGCCCTGGAGGCCTCTCCTGCCCTCAGCCTGTCTCTCATTGTGGGATTTAATGGAATCTGGTGAAGTGGACTCAGAAGTTCTTTTCTCTGTTTTAATTTCTGCTACCTTTTCCTAATGTCAGTTTTCCATAGGAGGGATTTAGGTATGTGAGCAGCCTTACTTCTTTATCATGGACCTTAATCATTTTTCAGTTTCATAGACACCTTAAGATTTTATGAAGACATCTTCATCTGGGCAATAAAGATCCTAATTATAATAAAAAGATAGACAGTCCTAAAATTTAAAAAATATTTGTTTTTCCTTAAAGGATCTCTAGAATTTTTCATCACAGACAATAATTTTTTTCCTTTTCTAATAAAAAATGCTAGCACCTTTTGCTGTTAGTTAAAATTGTCTTCTCCATGTGTGATTATAAAATGCTCCCTATTTGTTCTCATACTTCCCAAATATAGTAATGTGACACTATTTGTGTGAGATGGTCTTGAAGAAAAATGAGAAGCTGATATTTCATTCCAACAGCCTCCAAAAGCAGAGAGCAGCTAGCTATGAGGAGGCTGCAGCTATTAACTCACTTCAAAATCAAAGTGCCCTCTAGGTTCCTTTGAGTAGTTTCACTGATATTTAAAAATTCCATTTTATCTTTTTGGTGGCGTGAAATTCCACTTTTGTCAACTCTTATACCGTGGGGAAGTTTTTTGTGGGTGTGTGTGGGAGTCAGGGGACAGGTGGTAACCAGAGAGGGCGTTTGTCAGAGGGGAGGAGGTTGGGGTTCCCCACTGGAAATAGCCTCCAACTCATAGACAATGCTGCCGCCTGCTGACAATACACAGGGTTTGCAGATTTTGTGGATAAATTTCATCTTTCCACTTTTCATCTTACACGCTGGGAAACAAATAGAGTTTTGCATTAACCATACATTTTCTTCCTTATAGCAGATCTTAAAATCATCTTAATAATCTTGGGGTAAAGAAAAACACAAGGTCGGATCGGACTTCAAGCTCCCTGATACTAGTGTGGGCACAGTATATAGCTGCCTCACAGGGGAGAGAGTAAATTGTATGGGTGAGTGGGAGAGGTTTTTGGTTTTGGGGGGAATAGGGAAGGTCAAGGACAATCCAGGAGACAAAAATGGTTTTCCATCCATGTCTTTCAATAAAGTGTAGTGCTTGTCCTGTCTCCTAACTTGCATGTACACATTTTCATTTCTAAAGGAGCGATGGGGCCGTTTGCAGCTAAATCCTGTGTCGTGCTTAACTGTAGTGAATTTCTGCAGTTTCTCTTGTGATTCCATTGAAAATTAGACCCGTATGTGTGGGAAGGGATAGGCCAGCTGCCTTCCTTTGGGTCACACTGATTGTCGCTATTTACTCTGAGTACAATGGCAGGGCATCTGGCTCAAGTGCACAGACGTCAGCTCCGGCTGGAAGAGCGAGTCATCTATCTATCGCAGCTCAGAAAAGGCCTTCTCTTGAAGGCCTTCCTATAACAGCAAGCTGTAAGCTTGATGTTCAGGAGACTACAGAACCTGGCCACACTGTTTTTATAGATTCCTGACTAAATTTTGTGCATTTGAAATGAACTTAGAAGAGCTGCAAATTGCCACTTTAATTTTGTCATTTTCATATTGTGCTTAAGACACACTTACTGGTCCCTTTTTTTTTTTTGCAGGGGCGGGGGGACGGGTTGTTCACAGCAGTGGGCTTTTGAGCTATGAAGTAAAGGTTTAAAACACTCAAGTGAAAATGGAAGGTACTAATTACGTTGTCTTCTACCTAAGAACATTAAAAATTTGAGAGGCTTAACTATTGTAATTCCTCCCTTATTTTACCCATCTTTCCAATTTTAGCCTTGGTGATTTTACTAAAGATTCTAAGGAATATCAGGACTAACTTTTTGGTTCCTCCCTATTTGGAGACCACTTCTTTAAAAAGCAGACTGGAAGCGGGCAGCTATTCCTACACAAATGTATACATAAAAATGCCAGTTTGCGGTAAAGATTCCCTAAGGAGAAATATAATTATGGATGTTTGTAGTAAATATTCTCATATTCTTTTCAGATGAGGAAAATAATGATTTCCAAGCCATACTGAATAATTCTGCACTACTAAATAAGTTAATCTGGTTTTGAAGATGTTTTCCCACATCCTAATTCCAGTAAGTTGGATCCTGGCTATGAGTCCGAATTATTGACAGACAGCTGTGTGATAGTCCTGATCCTTCTGGAGGGTGGATTACATAAATTGAGGACTATAAACATAAGAGGGTGCCTGATATTAACAAATTAGACCCTTTTACTCTTTGTAGACAAGAGGGATTTGTAACTAAAACATCTACGAAGTCAAGCCTTTTTATCCTTGAATGACAATAGCTAGTGTTCTCGCAACTTGACTCTATTTTATAAAAGGATTGTGTGACAGACATTTGTAAACATGTTAAATGTGTGTAAGTTCTTAGCTTTGAGACTACTTTAGTCCAAGTACAGACTTCCAGCATTTATACTTCATATGACTATTTGTGACAAAGCAGTGTTTTGGAAACTGGCTCGAGTTTCCAAGCAGATGACAGATTTGGCACTACTAGCTGCTTGGGTACCCTATAGCCTGTTTACCAACTTAACAATAGCTTTTTGGCTTCTTGAATAATCCTGTATATCATGTTTGCCTAATTTATTGCTTATTAAATAGTAATAACTTTCAGCATTTGGGTTTTTTTTTTCTTTTAAACTCCCAAAGAAAATATACTCTGGTTTATCGTCTTTCTGAAGAGAGAGGGCTCAGGGTGGTGCTTTGCAGTGTCTCGAGGAACCTGCATGTTGACCACTCTCTGATGTGGTCATTAAAGTCTGGAGCAGCCTCAGTTCTCATACTGACTCTTCATATCACCTAGGCAGTATATTTTCACCCCTGTCAAGCCTCTTTCCCCATTTATGAAATCAAATGTACAATATCTGTCAGACTTGGGAAAACAAAAACTTTGAGACAGAGAAATTGAATACTGTGTTATGATTAAGTTCTTCCAGCAGACCACATTCACATCCCTAACACTGTCTCACCTGGGTTTCTTTGCTGCTGCTAGAGACCTCATTCTTCTCTTCTTTTAATTGAGGCTACTTTCCACTGTAGGAAATAAAAGCAGACTTACAAGAATATGTGACATTTGTCTTTCAGATAATTAGAGTGGAAGAGTAATGAGATAATAAAAACTTGTCTTTTTAAAGAAAAAATGTACACATTTCCGGGCTAACAAACAGGCGGGGAAATTCCACCTCTATTTTGTTTTATTTGAGGGATGCTAAACATACCGTACTCTAGTGCCGCGCAGTCAAGATCTCAAGCTTACTTTCTCTTGCACCTTAACTGGAAGACTTGGCTTTACATAGTACCAAAGGTGCTGGGTTGGTATAGACAACTCCACCAGGCAAAATCAGAGCAATTCCTGGAAAGAGGAAGACTGAAACTGATCATTTGTGGACATTAAAATTTACCAATCTATAAATAACCCCTTTACTAATCCAAGACCTTAGAGTATATATGCTTTTATTTCAGCTGTGCACTTACCTTTGATAAGTTCTGAATTATTAATAGTTGGCACTGACCAAAGAATGAATGTCTCCTGTTTGACAATATTCACTTTTCAAAAACTTTAACTTGTTTCCTAATATGTAAATGAGTCCATTGGCAAAAATGAGATAAATATGTGGCCTAAGCATAAGCTTAGGTTTGAATGCAGCTCTCCAATTTCTAATCCTGTACTTTACAGGATTTTTATTGACTGAATCTGTACAGCCATGCAGTCTCTTGGAAGAAGAAAAAGATGTGCATCATCTCATCAAAAAGCCTCACCCGACTCTGCAGGGGTTCACAGTGACATAAAATTTAGGTCTTGCCCTCTACTAAAGGAATAGAATTAACTTTTAAAAGGGTGTGATTGTGATGTCTGACTCAGGGAAGAGAAAGACGACAGAGAGGACGACCACTAGGTGACTTACTGCAGCCCCTTTCTACAGCAGAGCAGCTGAGAGCAGAGACCTGGGGCCTTCCCTTTCACCCAGACGTGAGGTCTCGGTTTTGTTTTACAAATGTTTTACTCAGGGGGCTCTTATCCTTTGTAAACATGGTCCCTGGGGGCCACTACCTTTTCCCCTGTGGAAACGTGAGTTCAAATTCTCTAAGCCCAAAGTGAAAGGTTTAACTTTTACCCCAAGACTAGCATCTATCTAGTAACTACTGCAAGAAAACAGCAGAATTTGGGAGGATAGGCCAGGCTTTAATTTACATATCATGTCCTTAGTGAAAAGAAAATTTTTAAAAAGAAACTCCAAGAAAAGGAACATTTGCTTTTTCAGATCCTTGTTGATCTTGAATCATGAAAGAATATGATCAGTTTGCGTTTCCTTAACTATTTAAGGAGGTACTATACTCAGGCAAGCATCCTTGTCGCTATTGCCAAATGTGGAATCAAATTGAGAGGGCCCTCCTCAGCCTTAAGACAAGAATTCAGCAGGGAGAATTACACAACAGCCCAGCGCTCTTAGCTAGAGGCCTACTGTGGTCCTTAGGGAGCTGCAGAAACTGTCTGAACCCCAATTACATTTATAGATAGTCTTTTCAGTACAGACCTTACAGGGCTACTGCCTGATGAGACTTAGAAAAGAAAGGTATGTGGATCCCTTTCTTAACTCCTACCCAGAGTTTCTCTTGAGGTTTATTACTTCTGGATGATAAATTTACAAAGTTCTTATTTTGATTTTTCAGTCCTGAAGTTTCAGCAAATACCTGAATCAGGTTTTCTTCTGTTATTCTAAAAATTACCCTTAAGTGAATTTTAACTTTTGTACCACCCAATTAATTAATTTTTAATTCTTTAAAAGCATTTCTTTCCATTCTTGTAGGTATGGTGGAGATCCTATTCACTTTAAAGTAGTGTCCTGCGGCATGAGCTTGTCCACACTGTGTTCAAAAAGCTACCACTCACTCCTGTGAGGTCGCCTTACTGGAAACCAAGGATGACCAATAACTGAACCTTCTCACAGAGCAAAAGGGAGTTGGACCTGGTTTGAGTTCTAGCTCTCTTCAACAGGTAGCAGGGTGACTTTAAGGAGAGGAGTATATCTGAAAAACAGGATACCTGTTTCAACAGGTTGCTTTGAGGACTAAAATGGAAATTAACAAGTACCATGCAAAGCACACCATATGAGGTTCTCAACTCATATTCTTTTCTTTCTACCCAAAAAGGTTTAGAGATAAGAAGTTAATCTTGACTGATGAAAATAAGTAGTTTATTCATCTTTTCCAGAGATGTTCCAAGTATATTATTAAGTATGCTCAGTTCAGGATGAGGACACTAGGCCCATGATCTTAACTTTCAAACATTAATTTACCAAGCTTTAGCCAAGCCTATATTTAACCTTTAAAGTAAAAACCAGACAAAATAGAAAACCAAATAACCCTTCTGGTTAATTGGTAGGATTATTCAGCATATTAAAATGAAGAATGTGAGCACAGAGCCTGAGACTTAGGAAGTGCTCAAATTTTTATTGACTGAATCTGTACAGCCATGCAGTCTCTTGGAAGAAGAAAAACAGTCCAAGAACTTATAGCTTGTGTAACCCTCATGCACTGTAGTGTCAAATGCTAAATGAGAAAGCAGACCCTAATTCAAAGTTCCTACTCCACCCCCGCCCCCGCCCCAGGGAATAAGCACAGTAACCTAAGAGGGAAGAAACAGATCTACATCTTCCCCAAAGAAAAGGAAGATGGATCTAGTGTCAGGCTCAATTAGACCCAATTATGATGGCTCTCCAAAAAGGAACAATGCAGCTTTTGTGATATGCTCAAGCAGAAAGCTTGGAAATTTTACAAAACAATCTTATCCCAAGAGAAACCTGGGTTCTAGCTCTCTTCCTGGAAAGAGGTGCTGATCCAGGAAAGTTTTATACTACTCTTATCAGCTCTTGCTGGGATCAGTATTTTTCTAAAAAAAAAAAAAAAAAGCAGAAACAACTAGGAAAGACGTCTGTAAAACCAGGAATATGAATTACCTCCACTGTTTGAGCATTTGGAAATACTCTTCCATTTCCACAGCCCAACCACAGGGTGTCAGACTATTTAGTTTTTGTCTACCAAAGGGAATGCTTTACTAGAAATGTTGGTATTCATTTATGTGCCCCAAATTCAGTCTAAGAACGCTCACCCTCAGCTTTGGAAGTGCTTAAAATGCAAACCGGCAAGAACTCCTGGCCAACCTCCCCGCCCCCCAGGAAAGTGCTTAAATACAGCCAGGCCGGGAGGAGAATGTTAAAAAGAGGGGCTGAACTGCCCTCCTCCTATCCACTAGGACCCTCACTCACACTGAGATTCACCATGCATGACTGAGCAAGCAGGCAAGGAAGCAAGGATAGCGCTCTTTTAACTTTTCTGAACAATGGCTTCAGTTCCCTCCACCCTTCACCATTTCACATCCTCCCACACCCACTCAAAGTGTAAAGAAACCCATCTTTCTTCCCCACTTCCACATCTCACGACCCATTTTTTGAACATTACCCCTAGATGTCATTTCCACCCAAAGAAAAATATGCCACCCTGGGGAAATTGTGACTCTTACAAATCTGGTTTTCAAAAAAGTTTCATTTTGTTCAGTTTCTTTAAATTTCAATGTTGTTGACAGTTGAAAACCAAAATTATATAACTCTTCAATCTAATCACATTTCTAGAAACAAAACATTTAGATGTCACTAGTAAACCTTATACAGAATAAATTTTTAACCGTGAGCTTACTCGTAGCATATAGGACGCACTGAAGTCTATGCCTTATTTCCTTTTACTTGAAAGCACACAAACAGCACCTCTGACTTTGGCATGTACCCAAACACACACTGCCTTCAAAATAATTCACAGATACAAGGTTGTTTTTTCTCAAAAACATACTTCATATTTCCTCTTTTATTATATAAATATCAGTTTAACCTTTTACTGTAAGAATATAAACGTTTTAAGAGGATCTTTGTTATTATTTATACAAATTCACAAACAGTACAATTAATTGATAAAGGTCTCTGGGTTTCTTTAACTCCATGGTCTCGCATGTTGCTGTGGAGGATTCTAAAAAAATAAACAAAAAATCCAACAAAAATATACATCCTACTCAAAAGCGATTTTTTTTTAAAGCCACAAGTCCCAACCCCCACCAAAATAAAGTCATCTACTCCTCCATTTAGAAACAGAATTTTTTAAAACCCACAAACTCCCATTTTATTAACAGAACAGAGATAAAGACATGAATTTCAGTCTCCTTCCCTTCACATTACAGCCCCAGGGGCTCTGTAGGCCAACTCTGCTCTTCTGCTTCCAACAGGAAGCCTCACTGTGTGACCTTTTTGTGGGGAAACTTGGAAGAGGGTGAGGGTAGGGCATAATTTGCATATATAATAATCATTTGCAAGACAATCTGCATCTCAAACAAAAACCAGTTCAACTCTCATTTCTCCCACACATTTGTGCTATAAATTAAGATTTAGGAACATCGTTGGGCCCTCAAATCTCAATGGACAAGTAGAAAAAGAAAATTATAGCCAGAATGTGGAAGTGGGACATACTGGATGGATGGGGTTTGGGAAGAAACCAACCAAGAAAAGACGTACAAACCCAATGGGTATCTTTCCAGTCTAGGCACAAAAATGTTTTAGTCTCAAAATATCTCTCTTGTTGAATTCCAGGGCTTCAGAGAAAAAAGTAAACTAAAACGAGGTAGCCAGACATATATATATACTTATATATATATAAAATTTATATATATATAATATATAGAATATATTCAGCAGAAAAAAAGGACCATGATAAAAAAAAAAAGGATAAAAATGAAATGAGCGTGGATATCAGAGTACTGTAAAAAGAGAAGTGATGAGAAGAGACTGGGATTAGTTATTAAGTGGAGGAAGGGTGAAAAGGCCGTTATAGTTGGGTTTGCTTTCATACATTTCAAAATAAAAACCAGATCACAGTATTCCAATGAAAGCTTAAGTGAAGGCAGACATTTTCCTCAACTCCCCAGGGTCGAAAGGACTAGTTCTTCCCACCCCCACCCCCATTTTCTAAAGCAACGCAGTGGGGATACAGTAGCTCAATCAGCCCTCCATCCCCCAGCAGAGGAGTGGATGGGTTAAGTAGCTGAGTCCTTCTCTCCATTCTCAGGGAAAAAGGGGGGGGGTACGGTAGGGGTAGCAGAGGAACCCCAGATGCAATGAATGGACGAGTAGTGGGCAGGGGGTGCTGGAGGAGGGAGGAGAAAAATGAGCCTGAAGCTTCGTATCACTGCCCCCATCTCATCCACTGCAAGGATCTGTGTATAAGTGTGCGTGTGGAGGTGGGAGGGGGGAGATGACAGGAGGAGAAACAGGGCGGGACAAGGGGAGTTGGTGCTGCCGCCCTCACCTGACCTTCTCACTGTCCGTCATCTGCCAGAGTCCCAAGTTGAGTACCTTGAGGCAGGGCAGCTGCGTGATGCGCTCCAGGCCGCGCTTGGTGATTCGCGTACAGCCGTACAGGTCTATGCCAGTGAGCTGGCTCAGGTGCTCAGCAATCAGCTCCAGGCCCTTGTCCGTGATTCGCACACACTGTCCGATGTTGAGCGTGCGCAGCCCGTGCATCTGCCGCACCATGCGGTTGATGCCATCATCGCTGATGTGGCAGGAGCAGAGGGAAAGAACCCCTGCGCTATGTAAGCCAGACTCTGGTCCCCCACTTTGTCACAGAACGACACATCCAGCCCCGAGAGGCGCAGGCTGCCCATGGCCAGGTGCATGATGCCCGTATCACTGATGTTGTCACAGGAGCGCAGGTTAAGGCTGCGGAGGCTGCCCATGTGCGACAGGTGCAGGAGACCCGCGTCCGAGATGCCTCCGCAGAAGCTGAGGTTGAGGAGCCTCAGGCCCGTCAGCCCCCGGGAGATGTGCTTTAGAGAAAGATCGGTGAGCTTCTGGCAGTCCTGCAGCGTGAGCTGCTCCAGGCCCAGGCAGCCCTCTGCCGCGCTGCGCGTCATGCCGGCCAGGTGTCCAATGCCCACATCCGAGAGATGGCGGCAGCTGCGGAGATTAAGGCTCTTGAGGCGCTGCAGGCCCCAGGCGATGAGCAGGAGGCCGGTGTTGGTGATGTTGCTGCAGCCCCCCAGCTCTAGAACCTCCAGGCCTTTAAGGTACTGGGCTATGCGGCCCAGGCTGCTGTCGGTGATCTGCTTGCAGAGGCTCAGGTTGAGGGCGCGCAGGGAACTGATCTCCTGCACAAACGCGTGGCCCAGCCCGTTGTCCGTGAGGTTGTAGCAGCCGCTCAGGTTGAGGCTCTCGATGTTGGCCATGCCCTGGATCACGTAGCTGAGGCTGCGGCGGAGGCTCAGGATCTGCACCCGGCGGATGCCCCGGGCCTGCAGGCTGGGGAACAGCGACGGGTTGGCCCGGCGCAGGTGCAGCTTGGCCTCCACCCCCCGCCACACCGACTTGTGGTAGGCGGCGTCCCGCCAGGCTGTGCACACCTGCGCCGCGCGCCCCTTGTCCCGGACGTCCAGGTAGCCGAAGATCATGGCCAGCAGCTCGGGGAACAAGCACGAGATGTGGGTCTCCATCTTCCTCCTCCCCCCTCCGCGGCGCCGGGGGGAGGAGGCGACGAGAGCAGTTCGCCCTGGCCGCCGCCGCCTCGGGCCCAACGGACGGCCCCTCCCCGCCTTCCGGCTCCGGCCGCTGCTGCCGCTCCTCCTCCTGGTCCGTCCGTCCTTCCTTCCTTCCTGCCGGCTTCGCCTCCCTTCCCTTCCCTCCCCCCGCCCCGGGCTCCGCTCGG
>NW_006443138.1:29807261-29827434 GCF_000325575.1 Pteropus alecto
TCCCCTCGCGCTCCCCCCGCGCGCGCCGCGCAATGGTACGGGCCTGCGCTGCCGGAACTGTCGGAGCCGTTACCCTAGAAACCGAGTTCTGCCTCTTCTCCCCGCCCCTGATTTTTAACCCTGTAGGCGCCGTTTGAAAGCTGCTGTCAGCCAAGCTTCTCCCCACCCTTCTCCTTTTCACCCTGTAGCCGGCTGTTGAGCCATTCCCTTTCTGGGCCACGCCCGCCGCGCAATGGTACGGGCCTGCGCTGCCGGAACTGTCGGAGCCGTTACCCTAGAAACCGAGTTCTGCCTCTTCTCCCCGCCCCTGATTTTTAACCCTGTAGGCGCCGTTTGAAAGCTGCTGTCAGCCAAGCTTCTCCCCACCCTTCTCCTTTTCACCCTGTAGCCGGCTGTTGAGCCATTCCCTTTCTGGGCCACGCCCCAACCCTGCTCCTCTTTTTCTTTGCTGCTGACGTCTGCACAGTCTTTTCCCATAGTTTACCCCGACAATTCCTGACCCTTCACACCCTTCTCCTTTTATTATTCTTGCAAGACCCTCCTCCCAGTAGTACTCAATAATCATCACTCCTGTCTTTTTTTTTTTTTTTCCAACTGTCCCTAATGCCCCTTAACACGTATCTGTTATCACACCCTCAGTTCTCTCCATTATGGGATTTGTTTCCTACGATTCTTCTCTCTCCATTCTTTGCCCTAAATTATGAAGAAACAGCTGTTTGCATTCATACCTTAGCTTAACACTGACCCTCTCCAGTCCTCATTCTAGATTTTTCACTACTACTTCCTTCTAGCATGTTCTGGGTGTTTCCAGACACCGCTGTATGTTTCCCTCAGTACTTTATACATCAAAACTTCTCTTCACTTTCGCACTTGGCTGCCGAACTGTGAACTGTCAGAACGCTGCAGATGCCCAGGCACCTCCTCAGCCTGCTTTTCACTTAGAAGGCAGCAGCCTTCTTGTAGCCTTGTTTCATGATCTTTTTCTTTTTCAACAGCCTCTAAGACTGTATATACACTGTATGGCCTAATTATGTTGATAGTCAATATATTTGTAGGCACTAATACAGATTTACTTTTTTATAAACTAGAATGACTATTGGACTTGGTTTAAGGTGCTCCAGCAAATGTCTGTTTGTTTATAGACTTGTGTTTTATGGAACCAGGACAATGCTGTATTCTAGAATGTGGCTCCTGGGTCTTAAATGCCCACAGAGGAAAGGATTTCAGAGATTCCTGTTAACCACTCTCAAAGCAAGATTTTTGAATCAGAGAAAATGACCCTGTATATTTTTAGTGAATTTATGGGTCCACACAACAAGCTACAAGACAAATTCATTTAGCTATCAAGAAGAAAAATGGTTTCTTTGAGGACATGAACATATTCAGCATTTAAGATTGTTAACTTGGCCACTTCTCTTTTGTGGAAGAGTCCTATACTAGAACAAGTACATACAGATTCACTAATAGGCATAATAAATTTTAGAGCCCCCATTCACCTTTCCTGTTCCTAAATCAAGAAATGCAGAAGGGCTTATCAGTGTCTCAATTTCTCTGCCTAAAGTTTTACCTTGAACTCTACATGAGAGTCACCTTTTTTGTTGTTGCTTGGATGTAGATGTGTTTGTGTTTATGTCAAGGTCTTAATCCAAAACACCTTAATCCTACTTAAGGCAAAACAAAGTGCTAGACCACACAAGGGAAGGGGGAGGAGGGATTTCTAGATGGACGGGACCTAAAGAGGAGCTTAGTGGTTTCTCCTCTAGACAGGCTATTGTTCTCATGTCTAAAGAGTCATTGAGAGGTACCTAGAAGCATTTTCTCTAGAATTTGGCCTCCTGGTCCTAGAACTGGCAAAATTTGTCCTTGGATTGAACTTTAGAGTTTTCGCAACATAGAACTTTTTATTTAATACATTCAAACAGATATTGCAAGGATTTTCAGCAATTTGATTATTTTCATGTTCAATAAATAGGAAAATAAAGATCAAGAAGCATCTAAGAAAATGAACATTAGTGAGAAAAGAGATGGGTGGCATCGAATAAGCCCTCTGTTGTCTGGAGACCTGGTGACTTTATGGCATTGAGGAAATGATTCCCCATTCTGGGTCTGTTTCACCTGGGTTACTTCTTCAATCCTGGGAGTATGCATTGTTTCTAATGCAGGCCAGAGATTAAGAATATTTTCATGTGCAGTGGCTTCTTGTAGGGTTTTGGTGTAGGTTCAGATTTGGGACATAAAAATAGATGAAGGATATTACAGACCAGAGACGCTTGTCTGGAAAAGAGGTACACCAATGTAGAAGATCCTGTGGATAGCTGCGCATATTTTAAGGACAGATTGAGATTTTTGTATATGATTCAAAAAGTTGCAACCAGAATTTCCTTTTTCTGAACGAGCTATGAACTTTTTAGAAGCAGAAATGATAGTTATGTGTAGGGAGTCTTTCCAAAGCTTTATCAAGAATTTTAAAGAAACTAGATTTTAAGATAGGGTGTGTTTTTCACAGGGGCGGGGTGGGGTGGGGCCCAGGAAAATTGAGAGGCCCAACCCAAAGATCAGGCTTACTTAAGGATGTATACTTCCTCATTCACAGAGGGACCATCTGGCAGAAGAGATCAGAAGAGATTTTTATACTACTCATTCAAAAATGTATACAGTTGACCTTTGAACAACACAGGTTTGAACGGCATGGGTCCACTTATACTTGGATTTTTTTCAATAAATGTACATTTGGTCCCCTGAATCTCCAGGTTTTGCATCTGAGGATTCAACCAACCAGGGATCAAAAACAGTATTTTTGATCTGCGGTTGGGAATCTGTGATGGGGAGGGCTGACTGTATGCATTACTCTACAGCATTTTCTATAAGGGACTTGAGCATCTGTCAATTTTGGTATCCACTGGGGTCCTGGAACCAATCCCTTCTTGCGGATACCAAGGGACTGTAATTAAGTCTGGGGAGAGTCAAAAGTTATGTGCAGATTTTTCACTGTGTGGAAGTCAGCTCCCTTAACCCTATGCTGTTTAAGAGTCAGCTGTTTAATAGTGACCCAGAGTCTAGCTGGTGGGTGTTGGATAAAAGGAGTTAAAAATTTTTGTGTTTGTTTTGTATTAACTCTAATGTATCCATGGTGCAATGCCTACTATATAGTAGGCACTCTGTAAATGTTGTTGAACTGAAATGAATGAGAACAATAATAACAATAATATCTTTATGGAAGACCATACGTAGCACAACTTCTCCAAAAGTTCTGAACAGCCAATAGCAATGGATATCTGAGGTTTATAAAATGGTGCCTTTCCAACTATGTTCCAACTTCAAGATTTCTTGAGAGCAAAATTTTCTGTATCCTTAATACTTCTAAACAGGAGAATATCTTGGGGCCTCGAGGTTAGAGAATATTAAAAATAAGAGAAGGCAAGGACTTGATTCCCTGACTGCAAATAGAATGCTTAAGCCCCAAGTAAACTGATTTAAATGGGCATAGGACTTGAATAGACATTTCTCCAAAGAACATATAGAAAAATCCAACGAGCAACTGAAGATACTTAACATCAGTAATTGTTAGGGAAATGCAAATCAAAACCACGATAAGAAATTATCTCACACCCATTAGGATGGCTACTGTCAATAAAACAAACAAATAACAAGTATTGGTGAGGATGTAGAGAAATTGAAACCTTGGTGCACTGTTAGTGGGAATGTAAAATGGTACAGCCACTGTGAAAAACAGTATGACATGACAGTTCCTCAAAAAGTTAAAAATAGAATTACCATATGATTTAGCAGTCCCACTTCTGGGTATATATCCAAAAGAAATGAAAGCAGAATCTTGAAGAGATATTTGTACACATCATGTTCATAAAAGCATTATTCACAATGGCCAAAAGGTGATAACAACTCAGATGTCCATGGATGGCTGAGTGGATAAAGAAAATGTGGCATATACATGCAATAGTTATTATTCAAACTTAGAAAGGAAGAAACTCCTGTCACATGCTATAGCATGAATGAACCTTGAGGGCATTATGCTAAGTGAAATAAGCCTGTCACAAAAAGACAAATACTGTATGATTCCACTTATATGAGAATGTGAGATGCCTAGAGTAGTCAAAGCCATAGAAACAGAAAGTGGAATGGTAGCCTCACAGGGGTTGGGGAAAGAGGGAAATGGGAGTTGTTGTTTATTGGGTAGAGTTTCAGTTTTGCAAAATGAAAAAGTTCTGGAGATTTGTTGCACAATGTAAATATACTTAACACTACTGAATCGTACCCTTAACAATGGTTAAGATGCTAACTTTTATGTTGTATGTATTTTACCCCAATTAAAAATGACAAGATTTGAACAACAAACATTTTGAAATAAATATGTAAATAAAAGGGAAAAATGAGTGAAAAATGTTCTCACATCAACACATTGCCAGGAACACCCTCAAATATTTGTTTACTCTTCCCAAATTTTTAGTTTACTATATCCTGTAAACATGGGATTTTTCCACAACAATAAAAGTAAGGGCTTGAGATCTGAGTAGCTAAAACCCTCTCAGGGTGACTGTATACCTTGTTGTCCAAACTGGGAAAACTCATGAGACTGAAAAGAAGTGCTGTTAATAATCCCGCCCAGATGAGTGGTCACTCCTCCCTTTTACTCTGGAAGTGGGGAAACTTGTCATTTGCAACTTTTGAGTGCTAACTTTAATTTTTTTTTTTCATATTTTTAGGCACTCAACCAAGGGATTAGAAATACTTTGATATAATAGAATAATCTCAAATATCAGCTATTATTTGTTAATATTAACAAGCACCTTAGGTACTTGTTACAAAACAGGTAGCTATGACAACCCTAAAAAAATAAGCTATGTTGTAAATAAAAAAGCAGCACAGAATGTTAGAAGGCGGGTTTTCAATCATTCAGTCATTTGGGAAAGATTAATACAATTTTTGTGTACTGCTCTGTGTTGTGAAGTAGACAAGATGTTGCAGATGCCGTTTCTGCCTTTAAGGAATTAGGAGTCTGCAATAAACTAGAAAACACCTGCTGATAGTGACCTGTTTGTTAGTGTTACAGTGCCTCCAGAGTGATAGAAATAAAATGTTTCTGTTTAGAGGATCACCACAGGGAAGCCTAGAATTTGAATAGGTGTTGATGGGAGAAAGGGCATCCCATAGCGCTGAAACTTATTTAGAGAACAAGCTAAAGTTTCTCCTGTCTTGCTTAGAAAAAATTAAGAATGCTGTTGTAGCAACCATACAGTGGAAGACACTGTTATGGGTCTTCCATATTGAGGCATCAGATTAATTTGAAAAAACCACCTTTTCAAAGAATTCTTGGCTTGCCTTTTTTCCCCCCAAGAATGAGGAATCTTTAACTCTTAACTCTTTCCAATCTGGAATTAAAATTCAGTATCCGAAGTGAGAAATTTTTAGTTCATGGTTTGGACTTTGCTATTATTTTTACAACCAATATTGCCTTTAAAAGACATTTTAAAAAAAAATTGTCTTTCTCATTGCCCAGTTTACCCGTTTCTGACAATAGAGCTTGGTGTTACATGTCCAGGCAGGGGTGGAGAAGCGGGGCCATTCAGGACTTCGCCTGGTCCCTGGGAAGGCCCAGGTGTGAGGGTGGCTTCCATGCCTGTCTCTCTTGAGTGCTTGTGACATGAGGGCTCCTTAGCGCACCACTGTCTCCAAGGCATCATTGTGAGCTAAATTTACATCAGACTTGAGGTCTGAAGTTGTGCATTGGAATCCTAGATCATCTCCCATTATAGTTGCATGACCTATGGCAAAGTGACTTAAATTCTTTGAGTTTTAATTTCCTCATCTATAAAATCAAAGCAATTTTTGTCTACAGAGCTGTTGTGAGAATTTATGGATGAAAAAATCCACAATGAAGTAAGGGCCTAGTGTAGAACCTGGCACATAGTAGGGACCTAATAAATGCTGGTTTTATTTTTATTTTTTTTTATATAAATGCACCATGAAAAAAAACTACACAGCGTGCCCCCAAATTGTAAAGATATACATCTGCTGACAGTTAAACATTTTTTAAATGTTATTTCCTGTTTTTAAGAAATGTGCAGGTTAAAGGAGCGGAAATATAGCAAAAATGCAAGAGCATAATAAAATGATCTTTTACTTAGAGCAAGCTGTCTACCTCTTTGCACCTCATTTTCTCCTGTTAGTCAGTAAGAGTAGCATGTTCCATTTAGTCACCAAGAAATAGTCCCAAACTCCTCCTCTGCCAGACAAACACCCATCCTTTGACCTATGTTTTCCCTACCAACTCTCACACTTTTCTTTTGATTAGAACAGTGGTTCTCAAACTTGAGTATGCATCAGGATAACTTTGAAGGCTTCTGAGTCAGAAGGTCTGGGGTGGGGCCCGAGAATTTGCATTCCCAGAGTGATGCTACTCTGCTGCTGCCTGGCACTAGTGGCTGCTGAGAAGCACTGGTAGAACAACCCCCTACTACCTAATTTTATTTCTCCCGTTTTAAAACTTTTGTTAAATTATACTTAAAGTCTCTCCCTTTTTAGTAAAATAAAAGTAATATAAAAAAGAAACTTGTTTTCCTCCCATCTTTTTTCTTTTCAGTCACAAGCTCCTCTGGTATGAAGACTGAATTTTTTTCCCCAGTGATATAGTGAAAAGAACCTAGATTTTGTAGCCAGACAGATTCTGGGTTAAAATCTTGACTCTATCACTTATTAGCTCCATGACTTTGGATAAGTTATTTAACCAAGGAAAGCTTTGGTTTTCTTGTCTGTAAAATGGGGCTAGTGATTTTCATATCTTGGGAGTTTTGTGAGGATTGAATGGGATAATGTGTGTAACCTCCTAGTGCAGTTCCCGACCATAATGAAAATAGCTAATATTTATTGAGCATTTATTGTGTATTAGACATTATTTTAAGGTCTTCAAATATATGAACTTATCTATTCATCACAATATCTAATCTTCACATTATGAAGAAGTTTCCATTATTATCTCCATTTTCCAAGAGACAACTGTGGCATAGAGAGAGAGAAGTAACTTGAACTCAAGACCAAACACCTAGCTGAACTGGAACCTGATCTCTATAGTCTATAACTAGAGACCACATTCTAAACCATTTTGCTTTGCTGCCTTAACAATATAAATTTAGGTTCCTACCTTGCCAGGATGCAGTTTCTATATGATGCCAAATCAAGAGAGGTCCATGAAAGTAATGGTTAACGGTGAATGAAAGGACTTCAGGTCAAGTGGCGAAGTAAGTAAATGCTGTCTCCTCCCATGACCACGTCAGATTACAACTAAATTATAAAATGACCACTCTTGAGAACCACCTAAAGACTAGCTGAACGGAACTCCTATAACTACATGGAGATTAGTAGAAGAGGACAAGACTTGAAATGGGCTGGTCCCACATCTAAGTGTAGTGGTTAAGAATTGGGAGGGATATGTCGGTTGTGGAGGTCCCTCCCACCCCGAGGAACAAAGGGTCCCAGCCCCACATGGGGCTCCCCAGCCCTGAGCATCAGTGTCTGGAAGAGGTGTTCCCACAACATCTGGCTGTGAAAATCAGTGGGGAAATGGTCAGGTTGAGAAAGAGGGATGCTGCAGACCCAGGCATCCTGTTAAAGGACCCAAGTTCAGACTCACAAACATTCACTCGAAGCTCCAGGAAAGGGACAGCAGCTCAGAAAGCTCCATGAGGAGGAAATGAATTGTCTGGTTTCAGGGAATGAGCTGTAGGGCAGTTCTCTCCTGTACACAAGTGCAGGCAGGTGACATTGTTCCTTTGTTGAGCCTTCCCTCCACACAGCCTGCAGGTGCAAGCCAGTTGCCAAATCTGAGTCTCCTTGAGACCCTACCTCACCCAGCAAGGACACCAGCCAAAGCTGGTGGCTGTTATACACAAGCTGCCGGCCTCAGCCTGCACTGCAGACTTTCCTAAATCTCTCAAAGGTCAACAAACCCCAAACAAGCAGTGGCTGGCCTTGGTGTTCTCTGTACTTCTTGCTAAGCAGCACTATGTCTGACATTAGTGGCAACTGGCCTCAGTTGGTAGCATAGTCTCTCCCAGGTGCCTCTAAGCCCAGCACAGGCAGCTATCAACCACAGATCACTTTGTAGTTTCTACTAGGTGGCCCCTGGCTGGGCACAGGCAGCAGCTGATCTTGGCCTCACAGGCCCCCAAAACCAACACACCTTGTGGCTGATTTCAGACCATACAAGAGCACCCTCAGCTCCACAATGACACACCCAAAGGCTGGGCTTAGCAGGCACCAGAGCACTGCTAAAGCGAATCCCACTCCCTGGAGTCAGCATCCCCAAACAACAGCTAGTCTGCCAGTCTTCACAGCCAGTCAGCCTGAGAATCAGTCCCAGCCACTGATGTACCAACATCAATTAAGGCTCAACTACAACAGGAGGGCACACACAACCCACACAAGGGCAAACCTTTGGAGCACTTGGTCCAAGTGACCAGGGAGACCACCACTGGACTCCACAGGACACCTACTATATAAGGCCACTCTGCCAAGACTGGGAGATATAGCAGATCTACCTAATACATAGAAACAAACACAGGGGGCAGCCAAGTTGAAGAGACAAAGAAACATGTCCCAAATGAAAGAACAGGACAAAACTAGAAAAAGAACTAAACAAAATGGAGGCAAGCAATCTGCCAGATACGGAATTCAAAAACTGGTTATATGAATTTAGGGTTAGAATAGATTAACTCAGTGGGAACTTAGACAAAGAGATAGAAACCATAAAAAAAGAAACAATCGGAAATGAATACAGTAACTAAAATGTAGAATACATTACATGGAATCAACAGCAGATTAGATGAAGCAGAGGATTGAATCAGTAATTTGGAAGATAAGGTAGCAGAAAACACCCAGTCAGAACAGCAAAAAGAAAAAGAATTTTAAAATAATTGAGAATCATTTAAGTGACCTTTGGGACAATATCAGTTTAACAACATTCGCATCATAGGGGTACCATAAGAAGAGAGCAAGGAATTGAAAATCTATTTGAAGAAATGACTGAAAATTTCCCTAACTTGGTAAAGGAAATAGACATACAACCCCAAGAAGCACAGAGTCCCAAACAAGATGAACCCAATGTGGTCCTCACCAAGACCATCATAATTAAAATGCCAAAGGTTAAATACAATCACATACCTATCAATAATTACTTTAAATGTAAATAGATTAAATGCTCCGATCAAAAGACACAGAGTGGTTGAATGGGTAAGAAAATAAGACCCTTACATACACTATCAACATGAGACCCATTTCAGATCGAAAGCCACACATGGACTGAAAGTAAAGGAATGGAACAAGATATTTCATGGAAATGGAAATGAAAAGAAAAGATGGGGTAGCAATACTTACATCTGACAAATGCTATAATAAGAGACAAAGAAAGACATTACATAATGATAAACAGATCAGTCCAATAAGAGGATATAACCCTTGTAAGCATTTACCTAAACATGTAAAGTGAGTATTAACAGACATAAAGGGAGAGATCTACAGTAATACAAATATGGTAAGGGACTTTAACACCCCCATTGACATCAATTGATAGGTCATCCAGTCAGAATCAGCAAGGAAACAGTGGCCTTAAATACACATTAGACCAGATGGATTTAATTCACATTTTTAGAACATTTTGTCTCAAAGCAGCAGAATATACATTCTTTCAGACACACATGGGACATTTTCCAGGATAGATGACATGTTAGGTCACAAATCAAGTTTTAATTAATTTAAGAAGATTGAAATAATAGCAAACATCTTTAATCAGAATGGTGTAAAACTAGAAATCAATTACAAGAAGAAAACTGAAAAACACAGGTACATGGAGGCAAAATAACATGCTACTAAACAATGAGTGAGTTAACAATGAGATCAAAGAAGAAATCAAAGATAACTTGAGAAAAATTAAAATGAAAACAGAACGATCCAAAATCTGTGAAACACAGCAGAGGAGTTCTAAGAGGGAAATTCATAGCAATACAGGCCTACCTTAAGAAATGAGAAATCTCAAATCAACAATCTAACCTTACCCATAAAGGAAGTAGAAAAAGAACAAAGTGAGTGGGAGGAAGAAAATTATAAAGATCAGAGTGGAAATAAATAGTCTTAAAAAACAATACAAAAGATCAATAAAACCAAGAGCTGTTTCTTTAAAAAGACAAACAAAATCGATAAACCTTTAACCAGACTAAAGAAGAAAAAAAGAGAGAGGACCCAAATAAATAAAATTAGAAATAGGAGAAGTGACAGCCGACACCACAGAAACACAAAAGATTATAAGAAGATGCTGTGAACAACTGTATGCCAACAAATTGGACAACCTGGAAGAAATGGATAAATTCCTAGAAACATACAATCATCCAAGACTGAGTCAAGAAGAGATAGAAAATCTGAACAGATCGATAATTACTAACAAAATTGAATCGATAACTCCCGACAAACAAAAGTTATTGACCAGATGACTTCACAGGTGAATTTTGCCAAATATTTAAAGAAGAACTAATACCTGTCCTTCTCAAACTGTTGCGAAAATTGAAGAGGAGGGAAGCCTCCCAAGCTTATTTTATGAGGCCATCATTATCCTGATTCCAAAACCAGACAAAGACGTTACAAAAAAAGAAAATTATATGTCAATGTCCTCGATCAACATAAATGCAAAAATCCTCAACAACATATGAGCAAACCAAATTCAGCAATATGTTAAATAGATCATACACTAATGATCAAGTTGGATTTATTCCTAGGATGCAAGATTGGTTCAATATCTGAAAATCAATTAATGTGATACACCACAAAACAAAATGAGGGATAAAAATTATATGATCACATCAATGATGCAGAAAAAGCATTTGACACAATCCAGCATCCATTTATGATAAAAACTCTCAGCAAAGTGGGAATAGAGGGAACATACCTCAACATCATAAAAGCCATATATGTCAAACCCACAACCAACAACATTCTCAACAGTGAAAACTTAAAATCATTTTCCCTAAGATCAGAAACAACACAAGGATGCCCACTTTCACCATTTGTATTCAGCATTGTATTGGAAGTCCTAGCCACAGCAGTCAGATAAGAAAAAGAAATAAAAGGCATCCAAATTAGAAAGGAAAAAGTAAAACCATCATTATTTGCAGATGACATGATACTATATCTAGAGAACCTTAAAGATTCCACCAAAAACTACTAGAACTGATCAATGAATTTAGTAAAATGACAAGATACAGGAGGTAAGAATATGCAACAGGGTAAAGGCAGTTCTTCTATACATGATGTTAGGAAAACTGAACAGATACATGAAAAAAATGAAACTAGATCACTTATACCATATGCAAGAATAAACTCAAAATGGATTAAAGACTTAAATATAAGACCTGAAACTATGAATTTTCTAGGAAAAAAACATAGGCAGTAAACTTTCTGATATCATTCTTCTTTGGATATGTCTCCTCAGGCAAAGGAAACAAAAGAAAAAATAAATGGGACTAAATCAAACTAAAATGGTTTCGCACAACAAAGGAAACTATCAACACAATGAAAAGACAACCTACTGAATGAGAGAAGATATTCTCCAGTGAAACACCTGATAAAGGGTTAATATCCAAAATGTATAAATAACTCATACAACTTAATGTCAAAAAAACAAACAATTCGATTAAAAAATGGGCAGAGGACTTGAATAGACATTTCTTCAGAGGACATACAGATGGCCAGTCGACATATGAAAAGGTGTTCAATGTCACGAATCACCAGAGAAATGCAAATTAAAACCACAATGAGATATCACCTCACACCTGTCAAAAAGGCTATCAAACAAGTGTTGGCAAGGATGTGGAGAAAAGGGAACCTTTGTGCATTGTTGGTGGGATTGCAAATTGGTTTTCCCTATGGAAAACGATGTGGAGATTCCTCAAAAATTAAAAAATAGAACTACGATATGATCCAGCAACCCCACTTCTGGGTATTTATCCAAAGAAATCCAAAACACTAATTCAAAAAGATATATGCATCCCTATGTTCATTGCAGCATTATTTACAATAATCAAGATACAGAAGCTACCTAAGTGCCCACCAACAGACAAGTGGATAAACAAGAAGTGATACATATATACAATGGAATATTACTCGGCCATAAAAAAGAGTGAAATCTTTCCATTTGTGACAACACGGATGGACTCAGAAGGTATTATGTTGAGTGAAATAAGTCAGACACAGAAAGACAAATACCACAAATACCATATGATCTCACTTACATAAAAACCAGAATAAATGAACAAACCAAACAGAAACAAACTCATAGATACAGAGAGCACACTGATGGTTGCCAGAAGGGAGGGAGATGCAGAGATTGGGTGAAATAGTTGAAGGGATTAAGAAGTACAAATTCATAGTTACAAAATAGTCACAGGGATATAATAAAGTACAGCATGAAGAACATAGTCAATATAACTATGTATGGTGTCAGATGGGTACTAGACTTATGGGGGGATCACTTCATAAGTTATACAAATGTCTAATTACTGTGTTGTACACCTGAAAATAACATAATATTGAATGTCAACTGTAATTGAATAAACAAATTAAAAATAGAATAAAAAATAAAAATAAAAAAGTAAGATAAACCTTCTTTTAAAAACTGCAAAATAAACAAACCCCCTGAAAGCAGTGAATAAGATTGACTGTACTATGAGCAGTATTGGGCCATGATGAGGTGTGGCTTTCTCATGAAACACTTAAAGGGACCTGGTTAATTTGCTAGCCAATATAGGTCCGTGTGTGTGTGTGTGTGTGTGTGAGCGCGTGTGCGCGCACACCTGTGTATGACGAGAGAGGGAGGACAAGAGAGTACGCACAGCAGCCAGAGCCTGTGAGTGTGCATACTGTGGGTACCTGTGCTGCTAATCCATTTTATGCCTCCAGGCCCACAGCTGGATGCCTGGCAGCCTCCAGCCTTGTATGGTCCCAAAGGAATGTGTTTGTGTGTAATTATGTCACCCTCTAGTGGTTACTTCCCTGTTAGCCCTTTATCCATGAAAAGCCCACTCGATGTCAGTGACCTCTCTTCAAATGAGATTCAGTGAGCAGAACCTCAGGGAGATTTCGGCATGGAGGGGCAGTGCTGAGAAAGGAGGAGTCTGGCGGAAGGCAAGAAAGGAGTGCCAGGATCTGAAGAGAGGGAAAAATGCTACTGGGAAAAATGTTACTAGAAGTAATTATTAGTCTACTTCTGGCACAGAAGAGGAAGCAGGAAAGGCAGAACGTTTAGAGAGAAGGGAGGAAGGAAGATGTCTCAAGTGAGGCTCCTGCATATCAGTTTTTATCAAATGCCATTTTATATTTGCGGTATAGGACAGTTACTGCATTAGAGCTCTTTCCAGAGCTTCAGTGTTGATGGCCGAAGTGAGAGTAGAGAAGGAATATTTTTAACAAGTTTCAAGTCTTTTTCCAAGGGATGTAGGCACATACCATGACTAACAAAGGCTGACTAAATTCCAAACTTTCACAACCCCGAAGTGGACAGCTAACTTGACTTCTTTTCCATAGCCTGAGGCTGTCTTCTATCTGCCAGTAAAGGTCATTTTTATCAGGACTCCCATAGGTTTGTCATATCTTGATAAATATTTCAAAAGGCAAGGAGGGGATCAAGATCAATCTTACTCAGAACCGGTTTGTAACTCCACATCAGGCCTGGGACTCTGCTGTCTAAAGCCTTACTGGGTTTGAAGGTTATTCCCTTTTTGAAAAGGGGCTGGTGCTGAGCCAGACTTTGCTGGAAAGTCCTAATTGGATGAACTGAGCATTTACATTTCTTACATAATGCCAGACCCAGAGGAGTATTAGGGATTGGCCCCGTTGGCAGAGTTCACAGCCAGGTCCCCTTTTCTGCCAAGAGGATAGGGTTAAAGGTTTAAAAAAATAGCCAAAATCTCATGGGATATAAAAGCAAAGTCCTAGCCTTGCTAGTGTTAACTCTTCACAGCCCAGAAAAGATGGTTATGAAATAAAAATCAATCTTCATAGCATGTGATACTGCTACTTTCCTGAATACCAGTTATTCCCAAAGATTTCAGTAACGCATACCAAGCACTGGGTTTTCTCCCTGGTAGGAGGGACATGAAAACAGTACGTGAACTCTGTCCACATTTTTTAAGTTGGCACAACTTGTCTCCGTCTTGAGACCTAGAATTCAGTGAGGTTCTTTGTTGTTTACTTTTTATTTTTAAACTTCCCTTACTGTTTAAGGCCAAAAAGTTCAAGTAAATAACTTAAGTAATCAGTACCTACTGTTGTAACCATCAGGAATCGTTGATTTAGCTGGTCGAGGGACCCTAAACTGGAGTTGGCAACATTTTGGCATAATAACAAAACTTAGTACTTAGGTGACACATTCTCTTTAAAGATATCAGAGCTTGGTGTAGACATTTAATGATGAGGCTTGTTTTTTGTTTGTTTGATGATTGGTTGGTTGGTTTTAACAAATAGAGAAAATAAGGCATAGAATGAAGAAGTAACTTTCTCAGGGTCATGGGAACAATGGAGGTTGAGTGATCTTTCCTGTGACCTGCAGGGCATCTTTGAATCTCTCTCAGGTGCACAGTCAAGATTGCCTTTGTACTTGATGTTTCAATAAAACCCATATACAGTTGGAACAATAATCAGACATTGGGAGAAGTACACAGAAATTTGACTTGCACTACTAAGTGATTAGGATTGCTGTTCGCCAACCGAAATAAGGGAAGAAAAACAGACATTTTAAATAGAGTGATAATGTGTGTCACCCACAGGCATGTTAGTGACTGTCAAAGTGCTGTGGGAGAATGGAAAACACAACCTTTGGGATCAATTTCAAAATGGATCTTAGTTCTCTATTCTCTCGATCTTACCAATTTAAAAAGGTTGACATACTTTGAGAAATAATATATAAACTAAGAAATTATCATAGCTAAAATCGAATTAGCTTGCATTGTGATTTCATTAGTAGCATGTCTTAGTCTGTAATGCTTCATTGTAGAAATTGCCAATTTGCTTCCTTATGCTACACGTGATATCCCAATCATCATAATTTTCAATATAAACAGCATTTATTAAAAACATCTTGTAAGGTATCATAAACTGATAGAAAGTTGTGACTACTATGTAAATTAATATACTAATATTTTTCTGTGTTCTGTGGTATAAGAAAGTGCTTAAAACTTGAGCATTTCTTAGTCTTTGACCAACATAAAGAATCACATGGTTAACATTAGATCATCTTATATTATCTGTGGCTGTGGGAGAGAGCTGGTTGTTCAGTTTTAATCATTGGATCATGTTGCAAACTGAGAGGTTTTTTGTTTGTTTTGTTTTTCTTTAAAAGAAAATCAAGTTTTATTTTTTTTTTATCCCATTTATTTAAATTCTAAGACAAAGCTGGAAAAGCAAGCCTTGAAGACCTAAAGATAACATTGTCTCCTACTGTTCTATGGAGGAAAAGAAATGGCTCACACACACAAAAAAGGTTGGAGGGAATTAAGTTTGTGGTGTTATGCAAGAAGAAGTATCCTGATTACGTATAAAAGTTAAACTACTTCACACCCTGTTTCTAAACATAAGGATTCAAATATGTGGCAATAGTAGATTGAAGCCTGAATGTTTTCTTAAACATTTCTTAAATGTTAGGGATCTTGAAAGATCTCGAAACAAGTATAAAATTCTGTCCTGAATTCAGTGTCTATGTGCCTGCTAGAAGAATATTTCCTAGCTCCTGCTTAAGTGGACCTCGCCTCCCCAACTCAAAGATCAAAATAAAATCAACGACAACAATAAAACAACTTTTGAAAGGCATCTTAGAGATCCAGGGCAATGAGAGATTCTATTCCTGCCTTTCTCTACAGCTTATCAGTCTGGTTTGCTTCACAGTTAGATGGTACTTCATCCAGGTGGTGGTTTCATGGGTATATGCGTATGTTAAAATTCATCAAGCTGTATATTTAAGATTTGTACATTTTATCCTATGTATATTTTTTTTCAATAAAGTTTGTTTAAGTCGGGGTTGGGGGGCTTAATGGGTCAAGGAAAATTTACCGCTATGTATACAAATGATCATAAATTCCGTTTATTCAACAGGCCCACCAAGCAGGTAGAGATGCTGCAGCAGCTGCTGCCTAGAATTTAACGGGGATGGGAACTTGGCCTTACCCTTCAGCCTCACCGCCCTCTCTTGCCTGTGACTGCCACTCTCTCCATGCCTGGCTGCTCTCATTGCTGAACTAGGGCAAGGATTTTATCTTTCTTTATCATTCTTTGTTACTCTGCACCTACAGTCCTCTGTGCACCCCCATCCTGCAGTACAGTGTTTGCAGTCAGCATTCAATAATCACCTTTAATTCTGATCATCTTACTTTCGTTAATATGTATTGGGGGTGGGGAGCAGAGTGGGAGAGAAAGGGAAAAAGCAAGTTGTTTTTTAAAGAATAGATCAGTGAGTCTCTGTCCTGGGGAGCAACCTGGGATTAGGCACGAGCTAGGATAGAAAACACACAGACATTTCTGTGTTTGCCTAAGTCTTTGAGAATGTTCTCTTAATGTTGTAAAAATGCAGTAATTTATCATTTGCTGTACACATTCCATGCTGTTCCCTACTGAACCAAATCAGGTCACATTATACTTGCTGTGTTATGCTGCGCTGTTTTCCATTGACTTTTTGGTTGTTGATATTGGCTTTTATTAGGGTTGGGTGTGTGGTTTCTCTTGACACAAACGTGAATGCATTTTACCGCCGAAATTTTCCTAGGAGTTTGGTCATTTTAAGCTGGAAATCATAATGGATTATGCTTTACATTCCTATTCTTGCTTTCATCTATCTGCGGGTGCCACCCATAGTGTAGGCTTCCTGTGGTGCAGTGGATGTGTTAGATATGAGTAGAAAAAAATGCAGCTTCTTTTATGCAACCAGGAAGACAAGGAAACCATGGTAATGTGTGCCATCGACACACATTTATTTGTGGTATGTCAGAGATTCAGATCCAGCCATCTTTGCCTGTTACTGCCATCCCAGACAGTGACAGCCACAGGGATAAGGAATTTTTGCAGAAGTTCAAGAACTCTCCTCCCGTATTCTTGCCCCAGTGTTTGAGATCCTGCAGCACTCCTGCTACTATTTCTTGATTTGAACTCAGAGGCACTAGCTAGTGGGCATTTTTTTTTGCAGAGGATTCTCATTAAAATTTCCCTGTCGGTTTTTAAAGTCTGTTTTTTAAACTGAATTTCTAAATGCTTTTGAAACCAACAGTGTTGTTTTATTTTGCTGATAGAACCCAGATGGAAGGAAAGAGTTGTTTTTTTCCATTTTTTGAATCACTGCACATGCACTGTCACCTAGACACAAAAGGGTAAAGTAGGGACAGTGCTGTGGCCACAGAGCATGGTTAGGTTTCGAAAAGCAGCACAGCCAAAAAATACCTTCTGATTCAACACTTCCGCTCTCTATGTGACCTCAGTGCATATCTAGTTACAGGGTTTCTTTGGCAAAAACAAATTCTTGCGCTGGAGTTAACCAGGCAAAGCCAGTGTCTCCCTGGCCAGTTAAATTTGAGGACCTATCTGCCTCACACATCATTAACAGCACTGTTTATTTAGGGCCCCTCTACAGAATCTTTATTCATGGAAAAGTAGAAAAAGGCTCAAACCGCCCAGCTGGATTTCCAGGTTCTGAGTGAAATTTGTAACCCCTTTGACTTCTCAACTGAGAAAATTGGATGCGGCTGTCACAGAAAGAGAATAAATATGGAACCCCACAATGCTATGCTTGCAGCCACTTTTATTCCATCGAATTTAACACATAATGAAAGGCAGGGATACTCTGGGAGGCATAGAGCTGAACCAATGGTAGGAGTCCTACAATTCTGTCTGTTGAGCTAGCGACAGTTCTGGGCAAGATACTTTATCCTCCTTCAGTTGGCCACTGGCTGAAAGATGCAGGCAATAATATCCCTCCTGTGATCCTACTGTAAGTGTTCTAATCTTAAAACTAAATGACCTATGAAAGAGGAAATACAAATGGCTAATAAACATCTAAAAGTGTATGTCCTCACTAACAAAGAAATGTGATTTAAAAGGAGATAGATTTTTTTTTTTATTTATCGTGAGAAGAGATTTTTTTAAATGACACTATCCAAACATCTTAATTAACTTTTGTCGTGTAAGACTAAAACCTGCTTTAGTGTCTGTCCTATTAGGCTTTATTTTCATTAAAGATTGGAAATTAAAAAATAATAATTTATTTTGAAAGAATAACAAATTGCCCAATAAATTTAATGAGCCAGTTTAACTAGATCATTGACTAGTCAATAGATGCTAGGGGTGTTAGGACTAAAAATGACTTTAGGGATTTGTATGGTTCAGCCCTTCACTCATTAATAGAGAAATCGAGGTCCTAGAGCAGTTGTCTACAGTCACACAGTTGTGAAGAGCTGGAATGCATTCGTAGAATATGATGCACTGTTACTTAGATCTTGCTATTGGTAAATAACTTAATATAAGATTGAACTTTTTTTCTTTTTTAATACCTCAAGGCAGTTGCACTTTACTGTCTTTCTAGACAGACAAAATGTCGTAGACTGCAGAGAATAGGAATTCAGGCATTGTTTCCCCATTCAGTCTCTGTTCTTGCATGACTAGTGGCTGGACACCTCTCTGTATATTTAGTGAGGATAGCAATTCACCCACAATTGAAGTTCTTTCGATAGTCTTAGTTAGAAACCACTTAAGCAACTACAAAGAAAAGTAAGGTGTTTACAGTCTAAAAGAGGGTTTTTTTTTTTAAAGTATATATAGATGAGTCTTATACAGAGTAGAATAAGGATTGTAAGAGTTTGTATTAGTTAAGGTAATGAACAAATACCCAAATATAAATTGGCTCTAAAACCATAGAAGTTTGTTTCCAGCCCACATAAAAACCAAAATGCATGTCCCTTCTTGGCAGACAGTTCTCCAAGTGGTAAATTTGGGACCTGGGCTTCTTCTGTCTTATGACTCTATCTTTAGCCCTCACTTTGAAAGCAGTCATGCTGGCCTGCATCAAGCTGACAAGAGAGAGAGCGTGGAGGACTGCTTGTTGGAGGTCTTTCAGGGCCAAGCCTGGAAGTTGCAGACGTCATTTCTTCTAACATTTCATTAGGAAGAACTCAATTATAGGACCACATCTTATTGCAGTAGAGGCTGGAAAATGTAGTCAAACTACCACCAGGTGAGCTCTACCACAAGTAGCTTTGAGGGTCCAAAGTGGGAAGACATCAGATGAGGGTGAAGTAACTCTTGGACAAATACATATATATCCAGGAATGCAGAAGTTATTAATAATTATTTCTACTGTTAACTATATATTTTTATAAATTTTAATAAAGATATTTCTGTTGACTCATCCTAGATGGTATAGGTACTGTTTGTTTTTTCAGTAGTGGTGACTCTTTCTGATCAGTGGCATGTGTTTGTAAGATGGCCATATCCCATGAAGATCAAACCTGCTTCGACCACCTATTGCCTCCTTGGAGATGAGCACAAAAATAATGGGCTTTCCCCAAGGCCACATGCAGATATCCTACTATCAGTATTCTTTATTTCAATTCCGTAATGACCAATACAAAGGGTCTGAGTACTGGTGGTTGGGTCCCACTGCTAACTTGTCATTTCCATGGCTGCACAATGCAAAGACCACACCTCTTCCCCATCTTTCCACTTTGACAGTGTTCGCTCCTCCTGCCCCTTATTGTGTTTCTGCTGGAGTAGCTCTCCCAGCTGGGTTCCCAACCTCTAAACTCTCGCTTTATGTACTCTATTCATCATTATTGCCAGCAAACTATTGCCAGCTTTCCTAAATGGAGATCTGATAATGTCTCTTTCCTGTTAATGTCTTGCATGATTCCTGCAGATTGCAGAATAAAGCCCAAACTCCTAGGTGGAGCCTCGAAGTCTTCTATGAGGAGGTCCCATATGAAGGTCCTACTTCAGCCAGAATTCATGACTTGTTTTTCTTTGAATTTTGGCCTTGTTTCTCCCCCAAACTGAGCTCGTGCATGCACACTTGTATGTGCGCATACTCTCTCTCTCTTACAGTACCCCCCCCCACCCTTCTCTTGTTGTTTTTTTGTTACATAAA
>NW_006443138.1:29829133-29863188 GCF_000325575.1 Pteropus alecto
AGTGAGGATAGCAATTCACCCACAATGGAAGTTCTTTCGATAGTCTTAGTTAGAAACCACTTAAGCAACTACAAAGAAAAGTAAGGTGTTTACAGTCTAAAAGAGGGTTTTTTTTTTTTAAAAGTATATATAGATGAGTCTTATACAGAGTAGAATAAGGATTGTAAGAGTTTGTATTAGTTAAGGTAATGAACAAATACCCAAATATAAATTGGCTCTAAAACCATAGAAGTTTGTTTCCAGCCCACATAAAAACCAAAATGCATGTCCCTTCTTGGCAGACAGTTCTCCAAGTGGTAAATTTGGGACCTGGGCTTCTTCTGTCTTATGACTCTATCTTTAGCCCTCACTTTGAAAGCAGTCATGCTGGCCTGCATCAAGCTGACAAGAGAGAGAGCGTGGAGGACTGCTTGTTGGAGGTCTTTCAGGGCCAAGCCTGGAAGTTGCAGACGTCATTTCTTCTAACATTTCATTAGGAAGAACTCAATTATAGGACCACATCTTATTGCAGTAGAGGCTGGAAAATGTAGTCAAACTACCACCAGGTGAGCTCTACCACAAGTAGCTTTGAGGGTCCAAAGTGGGAAGACATCAGATGAGGGTGAAGTAACTCTTGGACAAATACATATATATCCAGGAATGCAGAAGTTATTAATAATTATTTCTACTGTTAACTATATATTTTTATAAATTTTAATAAAGATATTTCTGTTGACTCATCCTAGATGGTATAGGTACTGTTTGTTTTTTCAGTAGTGGTGACTCTTTCTGATCAGTGGCATGTGTTTGTAAGATGGCCATATCCCATGAAGATCAAACCTGCTTCGACCACCTATTGCCTCCTTGGAGATGAGCACAAAAATAATGGGCTTTCCCCAAGGCCACATGCAGATATCCTACTATCAGTATTCTTTATTTCAATTCCGTAATGACCAATACAAAGGGTCTGAGTACTGGTGGTTGGGTCCCACTGCTAACTTGTCATTTCCATGGCTGCACAATGCAAAGACCACACCTCTTCCCCATCTTTCCACTTTGACAGTGTTCGCTCCTCCTGCCCCTTATTGTGTTTCTGCTGGAGTAGCTCTCCCAGCTGGGTTCCCAACCTCTAAACTCTCGCTTTATGTACTCTATTCATCATTATTGCCAGCAAACTATTGCCAGCTTTCCTAAATGGAGATCTGATAATGTCTCTTTCCTGTTAATGTCTTGCACGATTCCTGCAGATTGCAGAATAAAGCCCAAACTCCTAGGTGGAGCCTCGAAGTCTTCTATGAGGAGGTCCCATATGAAGGTCCTACTTCAGCCAGAATTCATGACTTGTTTTTCTTTGAATTTTGGCCTTGTTTCTCCCCCAAACTTAGCTCGTGCATGCACACTTGTATGTGCGCATACTCTCTCTCTTACAGTTTCCCCACCCCCCCAGTTTTCTATAGTTGAATTTTGGACATAAAATTGTTATATAATGTTCTTATCATACTCAAAATGTGTCATGTGTTTTCAGGCCTCTGCACCTTTGCCCAGTAAGAGGACCTCACTCTCCCATCTCTCTCTGTGGGAATCCTGCCTATCCTCTTAGACAAGTTCAAATACTATCTTTATCATGAAGCATCTCCTCCTTTGGAATTAGTCAGTCTTTCTTAGGGCTAATAATTGGAGACAATTATTAGTATAACAATTGGATATCAATTGATACCTCCATTATAACATGTCATTCTGCTAAATATTGTAATTTTGCATGTGTTTACCTCATCCCTACAAGATTATAAGAATTTCTCTTGTCTTTGAGTAAGACCTAGTAGATACTCAGTAGTGTTTATTGAGTTGAGTTGGCATCACAAAAGAATTCCATTTAAATTACTTTCTGGTATTTTCACTGGGTCTGAACTTCCTTTATTCTGAATAGCAAATACAAAATTGCTACCCATTTAGTTCTGATGATGGGAAATTACTCCCAATTTTATCACAGTGAATGCTTTTCCTAATGATTAAGTATAAAGATGAGAAGTAAAGGTTGTCATTGGAATAGGAAAAGATTATCTCCCTGGCCCATAGGTGCAGTGTTGATCCTGGGTTATGGCTTCTAGAGTTAATTGTTCTTACTCAGAGGCTCATGATATTTGGCATGTTACCACTCTCATAGCTCTTATTACATCAAACTTAGCAGAAGATTTCAAATGGTGCTTTTGGTTTTGTATGAGCGATGATTTATTTTCTTGCCAGGCTCCCGCTCTAGACCAGTACCATCCATAAACTCTCTGTGATGGTGGCATTGTTCTATAATCCGTGCCGTCCAAAACAATAGCCACTAGACACATGTGGCTACTGAGCATTTGAAATGTGGCTACTGCTACTGAGGAACTGAATATTTAATTCATTTTAAATTTAAATATCCACATGTAGCCAGTGTCTACCATATTTGACAGTGCAGAGACACTGAGTTCCTGGGAAAGTAATGTCTTAATAATTTATTATAATCTCCTATAAAGTGCTAGGTGCTCAGTAGGCCCACAATAAATATTTGTTAAGTGATGAACATTTAACGTTTATTGAGTGGCTGCTGAATGTGAGGTGCTCTCCAAGGGCTGTCTGGTGTTACCTTCATTTTCCGCAGAACCTCTTGTGAGGCAGCACAGATCACAAGGCTCAGCCTCCATCGTTCCCTCCAGCCTTTACCGGGAAAACAGGCAGCCATGGGAGCAATTTGGCAAGAGCTTTGGGAGCCCCGTGAAAAGTGGCCTAGCAGAGCCATAAAAGAAACAAAAGAATCTCAGTGGTAAACCAAATGCCTCTTTAACCTGCCCAGGCCTGAATTTGGTGATCATATTTTTTCCTGAGGCAGCTACAGAAGTTATTTAATTCCCAAAATCAGAACCTGTGAGACCCACAAATCTGGTCTGAAAACTGCTGGCAGTGACCCTAGTTTTGGTAAAGGAAATGTGAGTGTCTTAGTATTGATGAGGGAGAGATGAGAAGAGGTAGCCAGCTTGGCTTTGAATGTTCTCATCTGGTGAGGAAGTTCGCTTGTGCCTGAGAGGACTGAGCTCTATGGTTTTTATTAGAAGGCTGCTTGGTACGCTTTCCTCTAAGGATTTAAGAACTCATCCACAGCTCAGTCTAAGGATCAATTTGAAACAGGGGCAGCAGCTAGAGGCAGCAATAGCAGGGCGCACAGAGCTTTGAGTTACTGGTTTCCCCCTAAATAAAAATCTAGGTGTCATTTCTGCGTGAGCAGTAAATTATAGGGAGAATTAGCCTGCACTCTCTCCTTTCCCACTGTGCCATTGGCGCCCATCTGGCCACAGTCATTCCTTTGCCATTTTCCGATGTGTACCTGGCTGATGAAGGCTAAGGGACAGTCTCTGGCACCCAACATTTAAGACTTCTGTGGATCCAGAGCTGCTGCTTCTGCTCTCCTTTTTATTGCAATTTGCATCTCCCACTTACTAATAAAAAAGAAATAACTATCTTGTTTTTCCAAACGGAAATTGCCCATTTTTGAAGGAAAAGGTTGGCTGCTTCAGTAGATTTCAAGAGAGTAGAAAGACTAGAATAAGGTGAGGCCATAATTTCTCATACAAACCTAGCTTCTGGGATGGAATTACAGAATTGTTTAGAAAAAGAAGATCAGTATAACTGCTTTCAGAAAACCTCATATGTGCAAATCCATATTTATAAATAGTTCAGAGTGATTATTCATATAGTAAAATGATTATTATATGTAGTATAATTATAATACATAATACATATATTAAGGTTTCTTTAAATAACAGAGTGGCATACTTAAAAGCCTTTGGGCACCAGACAAGCAAAATGAATGTGCCGAGCAGCCAGAAGAAATGCAATAGAGAGCAGAGGGAAAATGTTGGAAAATTAAGGAGCTACTCCCCCACCACTAACACATTCATATTCCAAAAATTTCAAAACATTATGTTAGCCAAGGAGATTTGGTTGTGTGCCAGTTGGTGATCACTGCTTTGTTAAATAGTAAGATTTCCTCAGGTCCTTTAAAAATATACTTCAAAACAGGAACACATTTACTTCGTAGCACAAGTTACATTTTTATTCTCATTAGCCCATGGCATAGAGAGGGGTCATCAACCTGCCTGTGATGGAGGATCCAGCATTCCATTTATTTGCTTCATTCACTCTATTTAAACGAGGGAATTTGTGGAAGTGGGTGGCAGTTGCCTAGGTTAATATTTTTCCTCATATTACCAGTGAAAATAGATACTTGGAGAAAGGTGAGAGCATCCAGACAGCTTTCTCTAAACTCTCCCAAACCGTTGAAACTGTGGCTGCCGTGCTTCTACAATAATTTCCTGTACCACACTGATCCGTGGCCATATGTTTCTGCCTTTTTTTCCTAGAGCATCTTTTGAAATTATTTTAATTTGTTAGGATTCGGGAGAAGGAAAAATTCCTCTTTCTTCTCTTCTGCACAGGATAAGACTTCTGATGAAGTTTTGCTTGGTACCCAAGGAGAAAACTGTGCTTTTGCACATAAGATGAGGAGGAGTCAGCTGGGATCTGCCACTTCTGGGAACCGCACAGGGACCTGACGTCTTGGGGTTCAGGTCTGCTTGCTCTGTGGGATTTGCTTAGCAGGGTATGAGTTGGCTATTTCTCGAGGCACTGGGAGCTAGAGACTTGGGAATCATTTTTCTCTGAACATCAAGAACCGGATTTTAGTGTGGCAGTCTTAGGATCTATTTCTGTGTCCCTGCTACTCGGCACTGTAATTGGGTCGGTTTTGCTCTACACTTCCCAAATCCCTAAAAATTTATTCCTGTGAATGGCAGACACATATTGAGGAAGGGCAATTTGCATATTTCTTGAAGGCCAGAATTAAAATCTCATCCCTCCTTACCCATCCTTTATCTCCCCTTTATCCCCCATCCCCAAGGCATTCTCATTCCTGCAAGCTAGAGAAACACAACGAGAAAAGACGGTCTATTTGAGAAATCAGAGCGCCTGCAAAGTGATGTATGTGGTGGAAGCTAGGATATCTTCTCAAAAAAAACCACTTTTTTAATTTTCATCTCCACCAACTGTCAGAAAGTAGATCACACAAAGAAATGCTATGCCTTAGGGCTAAGAGGATTCATTGAGCAAAGCTTGGAAGGAAGAACGAGGGAGACTTAGAGACCGAGAGAAACCCTTGGGAGAAATAATTAAGGCTGGCAGGGAAAGGCTCTGTTAATTGAGCTGAGAAGAAAGATGAGCATCTGGGGATTCTTTTAAAAGGTTATGGAATTTTCTGATAGAGTCTTGGGTATATCATGGCATTAACCTTTGGTCGCTACTTAAAATATAGTTTTAAGGGAGGAAAATGAATTTTTATCTATGAAAAAAATCATATAAGAGAAACAGCAGCTACAGAATAAAATAGTAATACTTGGTTAAAAAAAAAAAAAATAGTGAGACAGAAGGTGGTTTCGCCAGGTCCTCGTTTCCTGGTGTGGGAAGAGAAGAAACAAAATGCTGAGCTGCCTCCTGGCATGGTCCAGGCAGCTGCCGTTTCATGTGTAGTAAATCCGGGCCTCACTCTGTATGAAGTACCCATGTGGTTTGTGTTGAACGCCCTTCCTCCCCACCAGCCCCTCCTGCTCTCAAATGGTTACCCTATGTGGCTGTCTCTGTACCTAAATTTTCTAAGACGCGTTTAAGGCAGAGGTTTCTTTTGGGGTATGAGGACTGTTTTTAAGCCCCCTGCAAAAGGACATGTGCCCCATGAGACTATAATCGTACTTTCCACTAGGATCCCCTCAGACTGTTTGGTATTAATTAGACATTTTCTTATTATAAAATGTTTGTGTGTGTGTGTGTATGTAATATAACATATACAGAAAACTGCATAGAACATAAACGCACAACTTAATAAATTGTTACCCACATACCTATTACCCAGGTTAAAAATGTTGAATGGCACTCCAGAAATTTCTCTTATGTCCTGTTCTCATCACAATCCCCTCTTCCACCTTTGAGGAAACCACTCTCCTTGCTATTCTTTTTAGCTTAACCATCTACGGGTGGATCCCTAAGCAATATAGTTTTGCTATACATGGAATTATAGTTTATATATTCTTTCGTGACATGCTTCCTCTCAACATTATGTTTGTAAGTTTCATGCATGTTGTTGCATGTAACTGTAGTTCATTTATTTTCATTACTGTCTAGTATTTCACTGTATTAATATGTCACAATGAATTGGTCCAGCCATGATTGATGCATATGTGTATGTTGTTTCCAGCTAGAGGCTACTAGCAGTACTGCCATTCTTGATGTGTATCCTGGTGTATACTTGGGCGGATACTCCAGGAGAGTTGCTGCATTATCAGGAACAATTTTTAAGAAATGTAACAGCTTTCTTGAGATACAATTCACATGCCATACAATTCACCTGTTTAAAATGTACAATTAAATAATTTTTAATGTAGTCTTAGTTCTACAACCATCACCACAATCATCAGTAGCACTTTTAAATGAATTCGTATTTTATTAATTACAGGGGACTATATACATGTAGACTGTAAGAGTAGAAGTAGGTGGACATATTTATTCATTCTAGAGTTGGTGCTTGGTTTGTATATGTTCTGTGGTCCTACGGCCCCCAGAAGTCTTTAGCCCCCAGATAAGGAACCACTGGCTTAAGGCATTGATGTGTAGAAATTTACCCTTAAAATACATATATGTTACTGGAAAGATTTAGTGCTTTAGTTCATTACATATTCTATGGATGGCTTTATGATAGTGATTCTCAAATTTTTATGGGCATTAAAATCACCTAGAGAGCTCGTTAGAACAGATCGCTAAGCATCGCCCTCCGAATTTTAGATTCAATAGGTCAGGGTGGAGCTTGAGAATTTGTATATCTAATCAGTTTCCAAGTGATACTGATACTGTTAGTATGGGGACAATATTTTGAGAAACAATATTTTGCTGGCTATTACCTTGGAAATTAGAGAATCGAATATGGAAAGAATTCATTCAATCATTTAATAGATAAGAATAGGACAAAAGATGCAATTCTTTGGAGGGAAAAGAGAGCAATTGTAGTAGCTCAGAGTATGGCTGTAGGAATGGAGAGTGGAGAATAGATTTTTAAAATATTATGGAGAAAGGCAAGAGGCCTTGACAGCTGATTTGACTTCGAGGGTAAAAGAGAGAACAGAATCAAAAAGGACACCAAAATTTTAGGCCTGGATCAGGAAGAGAATTAGAGAACAGGGAATAACAAGGCTGCAAGGAAAGAGCGTAATCTGTATCTTAACTTCTGTACTTCTTGGCTCTCTAGGAAGACTGACTCAACCATCATTTCATGGTCAAAAGATGACTGATCCCCTATTCCTGTGGCCCCATTCCTGCAGTGATGCCCCCAGAAACTCATGGGAGTTTCCCTGGGCCATTGATATTGAATGCTCAGTGGGGATTTGAATCAGATTTCTACATAAAATTAATGACAAGAATGATTCTGAGAACATTGGAAATTACCAAAGTCCTTTATATATTGCAATATCTCCCCTACCCCTCCAAAAGCACCTTGAAATTTTCTTTGACCAAATACCATCTCTATATGAAGTCCTTCTTGCTCTTTTCCTCCTATTTAAAGCCTACACATTTTTCAAGGCCCTACTCCAATCCCACATCCTGGCTTTGATTGCTCCCTTGGACTCCTCAGGCACTTTGTGTGTCTTGCATTTCAGTGTAGGTTTTTCCTTTTCCCCCAGCTAGACCAAAGCACGTCAAGGAATAAGGTCTTAGACATTTTCACATTACTGTGTAATAAGCAGCATTAGAAGTTGAATAGCACTCATGTATTTGAGGAAAAGGTAGAGACAGCTGGGAACTGGAATCTCCAAAATCTCACTTAGCACCTGACAGTACATTCCCAAATAAGGAGATACATCAGAAGAGGCAGCTTTTTCACTGGTCAGTGGCTGGGCCATATAGACGTGAAAGGAATCCTTTGTCTCCACGAGAGGCTGGCTTCAGTGGCTTTTCTCTTATATTCTTGAGAGCCAAAGAGGGATGTTTTCTACTTTCAATCAAGAAATATTTATTGAGCACCTACTAGGTACCCTGGGCCACTATCCTAACCCCTGAGAGAAAATGGTGAACAATACTACTTGGGGAGCTTATGAGGAAAGAAAAACACAAATAAACAGATTAGCATGACAAATTATGCCACATTACACTAAATGCTGTGACAAAAATATGCAAGAAGCTAGAAAGAGAATGATGGAGGTGGGGGCCTTCTTTGGATTGGATGGAAAGTAGTAAGGCACAAAGGGGAGGAAAAGTGTGAGGGGTGGGTAAGGAAGTGTATGTAGACAGTGCGGGGTTTTTGGAGCACAAAGGGAAAACCAAAACAGGATGGAAAAGTTGGCAGAGTCGGATTTGAAAGGCCTTGTGTAATGTGGTGAGGGAGTTTGACTTCATCCTTTAGGAGAAGGGGAACCTTTGAAGGGTTTAAAGCAGAGAAGTCACATGGCCAAATTTGAGTGTTTTTTTTTTTTTTTATGGTGACATTGGTTAATGAAATCCAGTAAGTTTCAGCTGTACACTTTAACAGTGAGGCATATATATATTTACACTGTGTGTTCACCTCCCATAGTTAGATTTCTTTCTGTCACCACATATTTGACCCCCTGTATCCCATCTACCTCCTCCCTCCTCCCCCGCCCCCTCTCCTCTGGTAACCACTAGTCTATTGTCCATGTCCATGAGTCTCTGTTTGTTTTTCCTGTTCATTTGTTGCTTTTAGGTTTATATCCCACACATAAGTGATATGTGATTTTCAACTTTTTCTGTCTGGCTTATTTTACTTAGCATTATTATCTCGAGGTTCGTTCATGTTGTCGCAAATGGCGGTATTTCATCTCTTCTCATGGCTGAACAATTTAAGTTTTAAAAAAAGCTTTTTGAAAGCTGTATTCATCGAAAGGTACTACAGTTTTATGCCATCAAAGTAGGGTCTTCTCTTGATGAGGACATAGTCCCTTGGTCCATTTCTCCATTACAAGTGATCTATAATTTCTTCCCACTTTCTCCCCAAACTTTAACATTTCTTCACATAACCACTTTGCTCCTCGCCTCTGCCTATATCTCATAAGCCCCGCCCACCATGCCAGGGTCCATCTTCCCAGACCATTATCTCTTGGCCTGGTTAGTCTTTTCCATCCCAACGTAAACATAAATACCAGCTTTCTAAAACTGTTACTCTATTTTAATTTCTCCAGCTTTAAGCAACCTGGCCTGTTCTCAATCCACATGTCATTTTGGTCGGGAGAAGTCAGGCTTTTTTCCTTCCACAAGACGTGTGTGTGTGTGTGTGTGTGTGTGTGTGTGTGTGTGTGTGTGTATGTATGTACTAGTAACTTTGCAGTCAGCCTGTTTTTTTAATAAGCATTGTTTTTCGTGTTACTTCCTATAAATCAGGATGTTGTTATCTGATTTACTGTTTTACTGTTAGCAACCTTAATAATATGGCAATTCAGAGAGGGTGTTATGTTCAGTGACAGGGAGGAACTATCAAGTGGTTGATGTGTCTACCTGTGTTGGGGAAGAGTAGAAAGATCTGGATTCCAAGACTGAGTCTACCATTCAATTGCTGTTTGAGCAAGTTACTTAACTTCTTTACATCTTGGCTTCTCTATATTCAAAGTGAGGACAATAATAGCATGTACCACATAGAATACATAGAATTTTAGTGAGGATTAAATGAGAAAAATGGATGTAAAACACTTGGCTCAGTGCATGCAGTAGGTGCTCAATAAATATTCACTAATATTAGGTATTGTCACTGGTTATCAACCAGAAGTCAATTTACTACTGCCTAGCAAAACTATACTAGGCACATGGGACATAGACAGAAAGTAGAACAGGTAAGTTTGTACCTGTAGGAAACTTTCAATTGCTGGAGAAGTAAGAAATGTATACAATTCCAAGGCAGCATGTCTTAGGGTAGCATAGACCAAATACCTATATTCATAAATGCTAAGAAAGTCCCAAGTAAGTGGAAGGATTTTCATGGCGTTGGATTAATCGAGGACAGCTTTATGGAGGAATCAAACCATGAACATGGACTTGAAAGTAGTTTAAGGTTTGGGTTGCTAGAGAGGAGAAAGCCTTTCTGGGATGAGATCAGAATGCGATCTTGCGGGGAGGGGGGAAGCCAGGCTTGTTCTAGGAGCAGGAGGAGTTTAGTTTCCCATACTGGGAGATTCAGGAAAAGGATGAGAGGGAAAATGAGGCCAGGTTGGGAAGTTTAGAATGGTTACAGAACTGGGAACCACTGTAAGTTTTCAAATGGACTGTCATGATATACAATTCATATTTTAAGAAAACGTGTTGCAGCTATGTGGGTTAGACCACAAAGAACTGTTCAGGTGTAAGGAGGGTGAGCACCTACTTGAAAATAGAGAAGCAAATGCATGAACCTGACACACCCTTTAGGAAGTATTTGTCAAGATCCATAAAGAGTCTTTCTCTATTCTTTGTGGTGGTAGAAAAGAAGTGGCCAAGGGGAGAGAAGGCTGTGATGACAGCTCTGTCATTCCAGCTCCAACTCTACCTGCCCGACCGCCACAGAAACCATCCAACAGCAGGCAAATGCTTGACAGCAGTGCAGCCAGGAGTTCACAAAGGGAAGCATTTCTTTTCCAAAGACCACTGAGATTGTCTGCTTCACCAGGGATGTTAACGAAGTTGCAAATGGTAGTAGCTCTTCATTGGGTCATCTAGTAAGAATTAGCCAATGGCAATGGTTTATAGCATATCTAGTATTTTGCTCCAGTTGTTTAACAATAAAATATTAAGTTTGTCCCCCAAGTAATATTCAGTTTTCTATTGAAAATTTCTCTTTTTGTGAGTAATCCTCTGTCTGGTATTACTTCTGGTAGTTATCACCCAGTGGTCTTTATTTATGGTCACATTTTGCCCAAAGTTAATGCCATTTGTCATTAAAAAAATATAACTTAAAAAAAAAAAAGTCTTGGTTATTTCCTGGTATGTTTCTAGATGTGAGGGTGCCTGTCTGGGGCAGGGGGACAGGTATAGGATGGGACACCATTTTCTGTTGGATTTATAAGCTGCTTGAATGCTGCATACCCAGTGGTTTTTGTGAGCAGAGCAGCTAAAGACCTTTTCAAGCCCTTGCCCTGTGGGTCAAGGTTTTCAGTGTAGGCACGGTCTGAAGTGTGTGTGGAAACCGTAGAGATGCCCCTTTAACAGACTTGCTTGGATCTTAGCTCCACTTGTCCAAGTCTCTCTCCCTTGTCTCCTGTCCCTGTGCTGGATGGCCATGGCCCGCTAAGGGAATGAAAATTGGTGACTGAGTCCAACTAGAAAAAGGGAGAGAACCTGGAGCTCCTATTTTCAAGTATGTACCTCTTTGGTTGTGATGGTAAAGCTGGGCAGTGTCGTCTCCATAAGGACCCTGGGTGTGCCACAGAGGGGTCCGGGATGTGTAGCAGGGTTAGACCTCTGCTGCTTTCCATCTTCATAGTGGTTTGGAGAGAGGTAGGGAGGACAGATATTTCAGAGTGTAGCTTTCCTCAAGGACTCAAAATAAGGTAAGCTTTCACCCCTTTTTCTTGATTCTTGTCCCCACTTTTTCTTATAGTAGTAGTCTGGACCTAACATATACAATTGACCCTTGAACAAATATGGGTTTGAATTGTACAGGTTACTTATACATGGATTTTTTTTTCAAAAAATACTGTAAATGTATTTTCTCTTCCTTATGATTTTCTTTTCTTTCTTTCTTTCTTTCTTTCTTTCTTTCTTTCTTTCTTTCTTTCTTTCTTTCTTTCTTTCTTTCTTTCTTTCTTTCTTTCTTTTCTTTTCTCGGCTTTCTCTAGGTGATATTCCTTGAGATACTTTGTAGGTGACCTTCCCACATTTTTGTCTATCATCCATTCCTAGGTGGCCTCGCATCCAAGTACTAACCAGGCCCGACCCTGCTTAGCTTCCAAGATCAGGAACATTCAGGGTGGCATAGCTGTAGCTTTATGATTTTCTTAATAGCATTTTCTCTAGCTCACTTTATTGTATGAATATAGTATATAACATATATAACATACAAAATGTGTGTTAATTGACTATTTATGCTATCAGTAAGACTTCCGGCTAACAGTAGGCTTTTAGTAGTTATGTTTGGCAGGGGGGTGTCAAAAATTACATGCAGATTTTTGACTGCATGGGGGTTTGGTACCCCTAAACCCCACCTTGTTCAAGGGTCAGTTGTATATTTATTTGTTCACTGCTGTATCTCTGGCACTTAGAGCAGTTACTGGTACCTGAAGGTCCCTAAGGCATATTTGATTAACGAGTTTATTGGATAAATGAAAGACTGAATGAAGAAGCAGAGCAGGTATGTTGGACCAGCCTACTCTGGCCCTCTAGAGGGGTCCTGCTGGAGAGTGTTGCATCAACCTCTGCAACCTCCTGCTCACTACCAAAGAAGAGAAACCCTGGATTTTCTCATACTCAGCTGTGTTTGGTGTGTCTAAAATGACTCTCATCTCTCTCAGGAAAGAGAAACTCTTCAGTTTTGGGGGGAAATCTGTAGTTATTACAAAGGCAGTGGAAGAAATTCTCTCTCCCTGCCTTTTGGATATTTACTAGATCTTTCTTGCCATGTGAAGAACAGCTTCCTCTGGTTGAGTCCTGCTATAAAACTCACCAGTGACCCACAAACAGGGCTTCTAATGTATCCTACTCATTAAGAACAAATCATCAGTTCCCACACAGCTTCCTTCCTCCTCTGTCCAGCTGAGGCAAGAAGTCTCCATTCTGCCCATGCTAATGAAACCAATCTCCAACATTCAGCTTTCTCCTTCCAGCCCTGCACGAGGAAATCAAAGAACATAGATGAGGGCAGACGGCTGTCCTACTTTGGTTCTGTGACCACTCAGAGGAGTGGCTCACATCTGCCTGCCAAGAGAAGGTGCCGCACATCTGGAAGGCAGAGAAAGCAGCCACCACACATGCTACAGTCTTTTTAATTTTTTTTTCTCTTTTTTTAAGTTTAAAAAAAATCTTTTCTAATGAGCTGAGAGTTTGATGGAAAGCACAGGATAGTGGGAACCGCTGCTGGGAGGGATCCTGTCTCCGTTTAGGTTTGGAAGGCACCCAGGGGACGAATTAGCAGCTCTTGGGAAATTTGGCCTTAGCTCGCCTGTCAGCCTGGCGCTGGAGAGTCAAAGCCACAGTGACCGTTAGCAGGCACTGCCTCCTGTCCTTGGATCAGAAAGAGTGGCCCCCCATAGTGGCCTCGGTTGAACCTAGGACCTGCAGAGCCAGAGAGATTTTACAGGGACCCAATGAAAGGGTGTGACAGAAGTGAGAGACGCAGTGTGAGGGGGGAATCCATGGGGATAAGAAGTGTCACCAGCTGGAGAAAACTCAGCTATCTGGCGTGGAAATGTGTGAGGATGTGTGTTGGGTGGAAGTAGGGGGTTTGGTGGTGGGGATGGCCATGCGGATGGGAGGGAGGGTGTGGGGAGGGAGAAGGACCACAGGGAGAAGGGGCAACTCTGACTGGAGTCCCCAAGAAGCACTGGTAGGTGGAGCTGAGGATGTTTGGACAAGGAAACTCTTTGAAGCTTTTCTCTCCTCTTCCCTACTCTGGACCTGGTCCCCTCCCCTCCATAAAGCCATTAGCTTCTGGTGCCAGCCCTATCTCTGCTCCATCTCTCTTGGTTCCAGTCGGTGCATTCACAGACCTCCTGCCCTGAGGGACAGGGAGGATTTATGGGGGGTAGAGGTTAGAGGGGGAGGGGGCATCCTTTAGAGGAGGGGAGGTCTGTTAGGAAAGTAGCGTATGGGGAGTTGTTAGGCGACCGGCCAGAGACCCGATCATTTCCGAGCTGGCTCTGCATCACAAAGGAGAAGGAGCAAGTTTCTTCTTTGATCTGCCCCCTGCCGGCCCGCACACCTGCCTTTGGTGCCCCCCGCCCCAGCTAAGACCACAAGAAGAAAAGCCAAAAGGGGTGGGGACAGGCTGTGGCCCAGCTTCTCTGGATCCTACTCAGGCCACCTTCCTGTCTTGGTGGCCCCAGGACAAAAAATATCTGCCAGGCTGATGACCCAAAGCACCTGCCAACCCCTCCCGGAGAGCCCAGCGACCCAGAACTGTGGGGACAGCTCGGTGAGATGGGGGTGGGGGCTCTGGGAGCCATGCGAGTGTGTGTTTGCGTGTGTAAGGTTGGAGGTGTAAAGGGATCGTGGGAAGAAGGCTCACTGGAGCTGTGGGGTCACGCCCTGGAAGGCAGCTAAGGGAGCAACGAGGTGAGGGTGAACCAGAGGGGGCGTGCTTTTATAGACTTGCTCCAGGATCCAGAAGCAAGATTTTCCATATATTTTCAAGGGCTGAAGGAAAGGTGTTCTTGGGGGCTATAGGCATAGGCGGTAGTTAAAAAAAGCTGAAGCAAAGATGTGGGAGGCTCTCCTGCTACAAGGGAAGGGGTTGTTGCTCCTGGAAGACTCATCCTCAGCACAGACCTGTGAAGCAAGGGTTGCAGAGCAGGAGCTGGTGGTGCCCCCACTGCTGCTGTCTGTGCTGCTGGGACACAGGGCCCCTGAGCCCAGAGGATGGGCTGAGGGCCATCGAAGGTACTGCCCCAGCCACCAGAGCTTTAGGGGCCTGAGGTGGCTCTAGGGATTTTCCATTTATCAGAGAAGTTGCCTTGAGAAAGTGAAAAGTCCTCACCCTTCTCCCAACTATTATTCCCGGTAAACAATGGTCGGGATTTGGAAAACTTGTTTAGAGTGAGAAAGATACTGATTGAGAGGGAGAGGGTACAGACTGAAAGGGAAGACTCCTGTGTGGCCGGATGTCAGTCCAACTCACCAATTGTTTTTTAGCCCCACAAAAGAGAGCCTGGCACTCCGACAGATCCATCTCTGGCTGGAGTGAGAGGTAAAGGGAAGGGCGACGGGACAGTTCTCGTTTCTGGAAGAGGGGCAGGTGTGCATTGCAACAGCTGAAGTTCTTCCTAAATGCTGCATAGAGCAACCTCTGTTCTTAAAGTGGTTTGCTTTCATTTCTTCTAGTTTCTCCGCTCATTGTTTCCTTTGGAATTAGGTCCCCGAATAGGGTCTTCACTGTTTGGAGTAAGAGACAACGAGACAGTCAGTCCTATGGTGAGAAGATGAGCAATAGGAGATGGAGGCTGGAAAGAGGCTGAATTTCTTTGGAGGAGCAGAAAGTGGCATTAGATCCATCTCAGAGCTCACTCTCCTGTCTCCTGGTCCTCTCCTATGTCACATTTCCACATTGATTCTCCCTTTGTTTCTGTTTTCTCAGGGTGCCCAGTTTTGGAAGCCGGCAGTCCCTGAGGTCTTCCCAGGACACTGGGGAGGGCTGAGGCGGACCATGCCCGGCCTGCTGCTGCTCGCTGCTGCATTGCTCTCCAGCTGGGCTCAGCTTCCAGCCGAAGCCAGCTCCTGGTGGTGAGTGAGAGGGGCTGAAGTCCTACTCTACAACCTACGCTTCCTTTGGTAATTGAAATGTGGAGAAGGTCACAATGCGTCGTGATCATTCCTTTATTTATAGGAATCCTACGGACCTCTTTTATCCCAGGAAAACTAGGACGGCCTTTTTCTCTCTCGAGCCCCCAGAAGTAAGGTTCCACAAGGATAAAAGATTAGTTCATTTGGCTTTTTCTCTAATCCTGTCTACATCCTCCTTTTTCTGGCTCTTCTTCCATTCCCATGGGTGACTAGAAATAACTCTTTTGTTGCTATTGGATTGATTGATTGACTGATTGATTGATTAATCGATTTATCTATCTATCTATCTATCCATTCATTCATTCATTCGTTCATTTTGCTGGTGGGGGCAAGGAGAATAGAATTCCTGTTTTATAAGTCTGAAGACCAGATGAGGAATTTCTAGGACCACGTGTGGCTTTTTTTTTGTATTTTTGAGACTATTGTAATTACCAAGTCAACATGGAAATGGCAGGCATTCACCACCTGTTTTGTACGGTCTGTGTCCTGCTCGCATTTTTACTCAGATGGCAAATGTACAGCCTTCTCATCTAACTTAACACTTTATTACATCTGGTGGATGATTAGCAAAAGGGAGAGCCCCTGAGCTGACAAAGAGTGTGTTAGGGGTTGTGAGGGTCAGATATGGAAGTGAAAACATTTAGAATATATTGTTACAGATGTAAATTTGATTCGATTTTAAAGACATAAGGGGCGTTCTATTTAAGGGAATTTATTGCTTTCCATCACATATCCTGCACTTGGGCCAAAGTGAATAAGTCATGGCTCTTTCTGCCCTCTGCCTCAGATGAATAACCTGCCCTCTCTGCCGCCTTCTCCTTCTGCCCCATATCCTTTAAGACCCAGCTCACACTCTGGCCATCTCTTTCTAACTTCTTCCCAGCTATCTGATCACTCTGGATCCAGAAGCTCAAGTTGTCTTAGGCATTTGACATCTTGCATGTCATCTGTGATTGTGCCTCAGTTTCTTCAATTTTCCTTTCCAAGCCCTTAGTACAGGGCCCTGTGCACAGAAAACACTCAGTAAATGTGTTGAATGAATGACTTACTGCTGCACACAGGCATTTGCTCACGCCTTGGCCTTTTTCCCCTTTCTGGATCGCTGCTGTAGGTCGTTAGCTATGAACCCGGTGCAGAGACCTGAGATGTTCATCATCGGTGCCCAGCCTGTGTGCAGCCAGCTTCCTGGGCTCTCCCCTGGCCAGAGAAAGCTGTGCCAGTTGTACCAGGAGCACATGGCCTACATAGGGGAGGGAGCCAAGACAGGCATCAAGGAGTGCCAGTACCAGTTCCGGCAGAGGCGGTGGAACTGCAGCACCGTGGACAACACGTCTGTCTTTGGGAGGGTCATGCAGATAGGTAAGCGGCCACCAAGGCATGACTTGGCTAAAGGGACTCTGCTCACCTGGCCTGGGAGCAAGCATGCTCTCTCAGGGACAGGGAAGGCCCACCTGAATATCTAAGTGGGTTCTCTCAAGACTTGGAAGCGGTGTGCAAGGAGAGAGGGAGATGCACACAGGAAGTGCAGTCTCAGATGATGTGTTAGCCGCACAGCTCAGTGCTTCCAGCTTCACCCTGTCTGGGGCAGCCTGCATGTGACTCACTGGGAAGGGATTAGACCATCTGAGTTGAGTTAGAGTGAATTGGGAAACCCGCCCACCACCAGTGCCCTTTGTCTCAGTACAGGGCCTCCTTTGAGAACTTTGCCCTGAATGTCTGTAGGCTTTTTGCCTCTTCTACTTGGACCCTGAAGAGATCAGAAACTTTGGGCCAAATTAATGATAGCTGCCATTGACCTGACCCAGATGCATTCCTGGCTTTTCATCTGAAAGGGGGTGTATGTGAAAGTGAAGGAAGGAGACAGACAAGAAGAAAACGAGAGGGCCACCTCTTTCCAGATTCTTGTTCTCTCCCCTCTCTCACTCCTGGGCTGGGATTCTTTGGCCACCCTATTGCTTAGATGAGGTGTGATCTGGGGTCTAATTGTTTTAGGTCCTTTTGAAATGCAATTCTCCTCTCCCTTGCAAGAAATTGAGAAATCCGGCCCTGTTCTACTGGGTCTTATCCCCAGAGTCATAAAAGGAAGGTGTTAGAGCACTGTATTCCCTGTCTCACATTCCCTCAAAACATGTTCTTCTCAAAAGGCAATGGACATTCTGGAGTTGCTAGAGGCTGGGGTTTTGCCAATGATTTTAGCAGCAGAGGAGTTAAGGAGTTGAGATCCGTGCTCCTCTGTTATAGATACTTGGAAGGGCCCCTTCCTCTCCTGACCTTGTTCCCCTACCTCCCCTGCCCCAGAATGAGCAGTAAGGACCAAGGTAAAGTACACTTTGAGCCACGCTTCTCTCTTTCTTCCTTTGATATCAACTCAAGGTCCATAAAAGGAGTGCTCGTGTGTCCCCATGATAGTCTTACTGGGCGGCTTTCCCAAAAGAATGGACCTGGGGGTTAGGTGGGACACTTCTTCATAATTTATCAATTCTTCTCAAATACACTGTGTATCTGTCCCTTCCTCCTGATAAAAGTCTTGGTCGGTAGCATCCCCTGCCCTGGGGAGGACACTAGGATGGCCCGTAGAGAGAGGCACCCCTGATCGCTTTAAGGGAACAACCTAATGTATGCCCGACGTTGGCTAGAACCTTTCCATGTGTCGTTCCGTTAGAGTGAAGGCTCAAAAAGTGAGGCTTTACTTTAGAAAGAAAAGGGTTATCAGGAATAGAAACTCCGCTGGGTACAGATTTGCATGGTGGAATGACTTGTGAAAGCAGACCCCATTCTGTACCCTACTCTGTTACAAATGGAACCCTCCTGTTTGCTTTATTTTCACTGTAACCTTTTTGAAGCTTCCCTGAGGGTTTGTGCTACCTGGGAAGCTGTCCTCCATTCCTTCCCCTGGGCCCAGCTAGCTAGCTCCTGGTGAGTCCTCTTACTGCTGCTATCTTATGTGTAACTTTAAGATTCCCTCATTCTTTAGATCGGCTGCAAAAGTCCACCACCAGAGGGCAGCAGAGCAGCTCAGAGGGAGCTATTGGCGCTTCACCCAGCCTCCACCCAGAGGAGCATGGAGGCATGGTAGTTGGAACAGAGAGGGCATGATATTGCCCTGCTGTCTGTCTCCTGTTGTCCTACTAGAGCAGGGTCTCTCTAGTATCTCGTTGGCTGCTGGTTTATTAGCCTTCATCCTTGAGATGGTTTGAGCTTCCACTCTGAACTGTTTTATATATACAAACCCCTCCCCTCCTCTGCATTGCTTATCCATTCTGAAACCCCAAGTTATTTCTTGCTCGCTGAGAGTAGCACTAGAAGTCTGCGCCTACCAGGCTTACCAAAGACCCAAATGCTGCCCCATAAAGGCAGAGCTGCTTGCACCTAAGGCCTAATGATGTCCTTGACCAAAACAGGCAGAATGATTTTAAAGGACAGCTAATTCACCTGAGGACAGATTGGGATTCCAAACCATGCTGATAGGCGACAACCTTCAGAGCACATAATATCTGCGGTATTTTGCTCAGCTGCAGGTACACTATTTTAAAAGGCAATTCTGGGAGAGGTGATTCAGCTCTGAATAGCATTTTTGCTAAAGAAAGGAAGAAGAAATCAGGCATATGTAGGTTGGAAAAGAGAACACATAAAAGGCATATTAGTTGTTTTCAAATACTGAAGGGCCGTCAGAGGGAGAAAGGATTAGCCAGTGTATCTCCAGCAGTCGGAAGTTATAAGGAGTCTTATTTAAGCTTAATACAAGAAAGAACGTTCTGGTGATTTAGAGCCATTAGGAAAAGATGGAATGGGTCGCCTTGAGAACCCAACCTGCTTCCCTGAGGAATGTTGTAAAAGGAATGCTTACAGTGGGTGGAATGTGGATCTGGACTGCAGCTTCAGAAGCTCCTTCCTGCCCCAGGATGCCAGGTCACGGGGCTGAGGCCTCATTTTAGGATGACTTCAGGCATGACTCCCTTCCTGCTAAGAGCCTCTTGGCTATCTTACCATCCTGGGGGCTCTTACTCATAGCATGACTCTTTTAGACCAGATAGACCCTGGTCTCTGGCAGTGGTTCAGCACCGACTCTAACGTCAAGCCAGAGGGCTGAATCATGAGTGTGATTTCCTGTATCATCTGGGTTTTTCTTGGGCTGCTCCTAGCCCATGACTGACCAGAAGCTGACCCCTGGTTAATTAAGAAAAACTGCTTTGCCCAGTGTGATCTGGTTATAAACTTCACTATGTCAAAAAGTAAGGTAAGGTGGGAGATCACACTAGACCTATTAATGATTGCAGACTGCTTTTCTCTCCACCTGCCAAGACAGAATTGTGGGATGTCTACTTCTGACTATGGAGATGCAGGACAGAAGGAAATGGAGAGCAGAATATTCTGCCTGGTTTAATAGGTCTGGGTTGAATCTCAGTTTCATGCTAAGAACCACTCCCTCCCTTTCATTCCTGAGCCCATATGAGTGTTATTTATTATTAGAGCTTTATGGAAACTTCATGTACCATTACAGTTCACCATTTAAGAGTGTACAGTTCAGTGTATATTCACAAGACTGTGCAGCCAGCACCACTGTCTGATTCCAGAACATTTTCATAACCCTATAAAGAAACTGCATACCCATCACTGATCACTCTCCCTTTCTCCTCCATTTCTCCCCAAACCCTAGGTAACCACTGATCTTTCTGTCTCTATGAATTATCATATTATGGACATTTCATATAAATAGAATCATATAATGTGTGGCCTTTTATATCAGTTTCAATACAGATACAAAATGCTAAGTGGTTCACTTAATATACTAAGTTCAAGGTTCATCCACGTTGTAGCATGTACCAGTACTTTATTACTTTTTATGGCTGAATAATATTCCATTGTATGGATTATACCACCTTTTGTTTACCCATTCATCTGCTGATGGACAAAATGGACTCTTTCCTCTTTTTGACTATTATGAATAATTCTTCAGTGAACATTCATGTATAAGCTTGTGTGTGGACATTAGGTTTTCATTTATTTTGGATATATTCTTAGGAGTAGAACTGCTGGGTCATGTGGTAATTCTCTGTTTAACCTTTTGAGGAGCTACCAGACTGTTTTCCAAAGCAGCTGCACCATTTAACATTCCCACCAGCAGTACATGAGGGTTCTAGTTTTTCTTTATTCTTGCCAACTTGTCATTCATTGTCTTTTTTATTATTGCCATCCTCGTGGGTGTGAAGTGGTATGTCATTGTGATTTTGATTTGCATTTCACTGGTGGCTGAGTATTATTTTTTATAAAAATTTTTTGAAGTAGAGCATACGTCATGTGAGTTTTTAAGTGGTTCACTATAGCAATAAAGAGGAACACAGTTTGGATTTTCTACTAGAAATGATCTGGATTTTTGGAGAGACCATGCTGAGCATCCCATAGTTGTGGTTCCCAATGCTCTGGAGTTGGGAGGCAGTGTGGACCCCATGGAAGACAGGGAGGCAGCACGATGATCCTGGACATAGTGATTCTAGTCCACTTTCTACTCCTGGTCTCCGCCGCACTGTCTAGCTCAATAATGGCAGCAATAAAAAGACAGATATATGGCTCATCGAGTGGTGAAAATTTGGCATCTGTGAGGGAGAGATTTTTGTGAGGCGAGAGTCCTGCTCTTGGTCCATGATTTCTACACAGTCTCATTCTGTTTGACTCGTGTGTTCCCTAAATTCTCTAAATTCCCTAATGCCCGCTCTCCCCTTCATTTTGGTCTTCTTCCTAAAAATCTACTGTCACGTAAGCTTCTCTGGAATGGGTGTTAGTGTGGGCCAGGGCTGGAGGGAGTCATTCAGTCTGGTATGTCCACAAGGCAGAGGAGGCAAATCAGCTTGTAATCAAGAGAAGTTTCGAACCATCAAGACCATGGGAAGTGAAAGGCATGCCCTCCTGGCCTTGTTTCCCATCCTGGGAGTGTGACGGCTGAAGCGACAGTGTGGGTCTGGAGGAACCTGAGGGAAAGGAAAGACTCCTCTAGAGCGCTGCCCTCCTTCACCACCCCTCTTGCCTTCTCTTGCAGGGAGCCGTGAGACCGCCTTCACCTATGCAGTAAGCGCAGCGGGGGTGGTGAACGCCATCAGCCGGGCTTGCCGAGAGGGCGAGCTCTCCACATGTGGCTGTAGCCGGACAGCACGGCCCAAGGACCTTCCCCGGGACTGGCTGTGGGGTGGCTGTGGGGACAACGTGGAGTATGGCTACCGCTTTGCTAAGGAGTTTGTGGATGCCCGGGAGCGGGAGAAGAACTTTGCCAAGGGATCGGAGGAGCAGGGCCGGGTGCTCATGAACCTGCAGAACAACGAGGCGGGTCGAAGGGTAAGCTGGACCCCATTCCACCCTGCCCCATCCCCCCACACTCCGCATGCACCACAGACCACCTAGTCTGTCCCTGGGTGTCTCAGGCTGTCCCTGAACTCTGTGCCCTGGCCTGGCCATCGAGGAAGGGCGTTAGCCTGACTAGGGAGATTCTTCCCTCAGCTGCTGGCCTAGATGCCCATGTTATTGAATTAATCCTTTTGAAAGGTTCCATTTCACAACAGGCTCATGCACTTACCTTTTTTTTTTAACCTTATTCATTTCTCCACAGGACATTTGTCCCTATAGGGCTGAGGTGCAGTCTTAAGATCAGAATTCCAGGCATAGGGAGTGGAATTCTTGTCTCTACTGCCCCTTCTTTATCATTCGAACAGAAAGAACAATTGGAAGTTTAGGCTGTTAGATTTGGTCTAAGGTTTATGATTTCTTAAAGGCTCAGGTAGAAGCAGAGCTGACTTACGAGCTGCTGTCATACATAGTCAGGAACCCAGTCTAAAAGCTCAATCAGGTCTGATGGGAAACACACTTGTGTGCTAGGAGTTTTAAACATAAGTGGAAGGGTGAAGGACAACCATCCTCAACTATCCTGGCTCAAGTAGACAGTCTTACCAATCTTATGTAAGATATGACAGTCTCTGAGCCTCAATTTCAGTAGATACTGACATGGAGGTTTTGGGGTGAGCTCGCTTTATTGTACACGCAGATCATACCTGGGCAACAGCCTTAGAGGGCCGTTATGTTGTGCTGGAGGGCAGATGCTGCTCTGCCTGCACCTTGTTCACAAAGACCCCACCTCTGAGCTCATGCTTTGGATTCCTCTTTCCTTTGCTGCTCTCTGAGGCCTCTGCCCCAGGAAACTGGGGGGCTCGCTCAGCTTACCCAGTGTGGACGGGAGTGGGAACGTGCATCCTGGTCTGCCTGTAGAGACGTCTGAGCACCGGGTGTGGGCCACTCTCCTGACAGAGGGCCGGGGGACCACAGACCTCTCAGAGATTTCTTCCTGGGAGTGTTGTTCACACTCAGGTCTGTGCCAGGTCAGCTGGCTCGGGGGCCCAGGCGAATGTACTTCAGTGAGAGTAAAGATGAACTAACTAATAAATGAGAACAGCGGTTTCTTGAGAAGAAATCAGAAATTTAATGTTGGTTCATTGATGATTTGGTAGCTCAGCATGAATATATTTTTACAAAGGTGTTTAAATATCACCTTTTAAAAACTTTTAAAAATTAAGTTCTGTTTCATAGGAGTACATAGCAAATAAATGGGATCGGAAGTGTGTTTTACATGAATCGGCACCTTGCGATGTTGGCTTGGTAAAATGTGGTACTCTAGTGCGAACAGTGTGATGTCAAGTAGAAATTAGAATTGGTCAGTTGCCCAGTGTCTTCCTTACATATCATATATCCCGAGGCCAGTGTTTTTAGCCACGTATAGGAGGGTGGTGTTAATTCGTGGTGGTGTGAGGGGTTCTAGTTGGTGCTCTGAACGGTGGTTGTTAATGGTACGAACTGGGGCAGAGAGACCAGAACTGTCTTAGGCGACCACCCTGAGGGCACCTGGGGGACTGTCTCAGTCTCCAGGACTTTCCCTCTGTTCAGCAGTCCATTTGCCAGTCTTCTGGTGTCTAACCATGAGGAATAGGGAGAGATTGGTGAAAAAGGTTAAAGTCTTCACTTTATCTCCTGAATGCCCAAATTTTATCCATTTTTCAAGATCCCAGTTCAAATACCACCTACTCCTTCAACTCTTTACCATCCCCCATAGGTAGTAGTGTCTGCATCAGAACTGCAGTAGAGCATTTGTCCTCCTGAAGTATGGCTTACTCTACCTCATCCTATAGGCTGTAGGGACAGGGGTCACCATGTGTGCTTCTTTGCAACAACTCTCACCATGCTTTACATGGGTGGGAGCATGTGAATATGCAGACAGAAGTTCCCATATTGCTTCCTAGAGAGAGGTCAAATTCATGGAAGGCTGTTTCCTGTCTCTGCTCTGAGCTGTCCTTGGGGCATTGTGACAGATGTGGAGGTGACTAGGCATTCATCCTAATCTGGGCGCCATTTCGATCACAGTCTTGACCCCACTTCTGCTGGCTCCTCATTTTATTGCCCTTAATTGTTTGTTTGTTTGTACTGGCCCTTATCTTGGCAGCACCTTCCCTTCCATCTGCCTTGTTTCTCGCTTACACGCCTTCCCCTGTCTGTCTCCCTATCTTTGGGCCCCCCTTCCTCCAGTTCCACACCTCTTCCAGAGCCCTTTATCTCTCCCTTTGCCTCTGTCTCCTCCAGGTTGGGCATTCTTGTCCCTCCATTTTTTATTCCCTCTCCAAGGAACAGGCCTTGGCCATCAATCACCATCTGAGGCCAGAGCTATTCAACCTCCCACCTCCTCACACCTGCACAAAAAGGTCCTCAGGAAGGACTAAATGGTGGCAGGGATTGAAAATTTTCTGGAGTAGTATTTTGCAACCGGATTGTTTTTAAAACAAAATATCTAGGATTTGACATCTTGCCCACAGAGTAAATCTTGGGCATACTTTGCAAGAAATTTCTCTTGGCCTTTAAGAGTTTCTAGTAACTCCATTTTAGATATTGATGGCAAGGGCAGTGGGTTGATACTGCCTTGTCACTCAAGGGCTTCTAAGCATGTCCAGATAAAAGCCGCTTAATCCTTGTGAGAGTCCTTTCGGTTACCAAGCTCAGTTACACCATTAGATAGAAATGGAAGAAGGACTAGAGAGGGGTTTGCCGGGGGCAAGATGTAGAACTAGAAAAAAAATTTTTTTAAACATTTGATTGCTTTTTTAGTTAGCAGAAAGGGCAAAAAATTAGGGTTCTATGCTCCGCCCCTTCTCCTGTAAGAGGAACTTGTATATATTATCGATCATAAAATATTTTAAAGTACAAATATTATGTCTCTACGCTGTCCATACAATATCTTTCTTCCCAGAGGAAGGATGGGAGGAATGTCTAAATAGTGAGGGTCGACGACACTCTTCCTCTTGGATGTTTTACTAAAATTCCTATCCTTACTCTGTGAGGTCAAAAACTTTCCCCCAATCTCCCTAAGTGTTTGTTCCCAGTGGAGATGCTTATCCTGTTCCCTTAGTCACTTAACGGCAAGGTACACAGTTTTAGGCCCTTAATGCTTCCTCCTTCCAGCAACGCCAGATGCCCGACATCCCTGTCTAAACCAAGGACCATTTCCAGAGGAATGTCAGGCTCCAGCTCAGACCTGGGGATTTGTGCCAGAAGAATAATTGCAGGCTCTGTCTTTGAAGTGCCTGTTGGAATGGGGGTGTCGGTTCCTTTATGCCTTGAGCCTGGAGCTGCCAGCCAAGTGTTGGTGCATTTAACCTCAGGGAGAAGCTTGCCTTCTTTCTCCACCCTAAGCTGTTTTTAAGCCCCAAGACTAGATTGCAGAAGTGCTACACATTCTGAGACCCTTCTGGGTGGCCCTAAACAGGTTATTGAGGCTTTCTAGTGCTTCAGTTTTTCCACCATAAAATAATGGAAATAATTCCACACCAGAAAAAAAATCAGGAAACATTTTGACAATAGTTATATGAGCCGATGATGGTTAAGCTATTTCTTGCACCTGCAGTGATCTCTGCATAGTGCTGAATAAAGACACAGTCTGGGGACTCTTGAAAAGAAATCTGAGAAAAACTCTTGAAAAACGTGTCCCTACTCAGTTGGTGACAATAGCTGTGGCATAAGAAAATGTTCTGCAGTGGGCTTGCATTTTTATCCTGCCATCTGCACTTCTGGGCCTGCTGCCAGGGTTATTTGCCACAATGCATCAGTATGCTTTCATTGAAAAGCACTTTGTAAGCAGCTTTCTGGTCTACTCTTGCTTTTACATTTTGATTTGGGATAACTCAAGTTCAAATCCACTCCACATCATTGTGGTTCGGTGACTTCTGGGGTGGATTTGTTTTCAAATGCATCACCCCATAGGTAGGCCCACCGGCTTGCTCTTACTTTGCACGGGCCTCAGCTCTCTACCTCCATACTCACATCCTCTCCCAGGGGAGTCAGGGAGTGCTGGGATAGAAGAAAGTAGTCTTGCTCACAGATATAATGTGGTTTATTGTGAGGCAACGAATGACTATCGATTTAATGACCAATGTTAACACAGAAAAGGGGACTATTTAATTCTTAGGGGATTTGGCAGAATCAAGAGAGCTTTGGCTAACTGGGGCCACGCCAACAGTTTCTGTTACAGGCTTGTGATTTGACTGGATTCTTTTTCTGACTTGTGCTCCACACCGTGTAAAAGCTGTACACATTTTGCTGGATTTTATTTGCTTGTTTGGGCCTTTGATCATGATAGAAATATCTCTCCCCGCCCCCCTCGATGGTAAAGATGACACATTTATTGTAATAATTTCAAGTAATAAGAAACAGTAAAGTAGAAAGTACAAGCGCCCCAAATGTCATCCTTGTAGCTGATCAAACTTATTGCATTTCCTCCCCAGCATTTTCTTTTGCAGTGTTCCCTTTATCTGCTTTCAACCTGAGTGACTGAGGATCCTGGAAAGATCTTTGTCTACATTTGAAAAACTACCTGCCCCTCCCCATATTAGCTCTCTGCTATACATGGCCTGTGGCCACTCAAGCTACCCTCTTGTCATCTTCCATCAGGGACACTCCTTCTTATTCACTTCTTTCCCCTCCCCCCAGGCTGTGTATAAGATGGCAGACGTAGCTTGCAAATGCCATGGCGTCTCGGGGTCCTGCAGCCTCAAGACCTGCTGGCTCCAGCTGGCTGAGTTCCGCAAGGTGGGGGACCAGCTGAAGGAGAAGTATGACAGCGCTGCCGCCATGCGCATCACCCGCAAAGGCAAGCTGGAGCTCGTCAACAGCCGCTTCAACCAGCCCACCCCTGAGGACCTGGTGTACGTGGACCCCAGCCCTGACTACTGCCTGCGCAACGAGACCACGGGCTCCCTGGGCACCCAGGGCCGCCTCTGCAACAAGACCTCGGAGGGCATGGATGGCTGCGAGCTCATGTGCTGTGGCCGTGGCTACGACCAGTTCAAGAGCGTCCAGGTGGAGCGCTGCCACTGCAAGTTCCACTGGTGCTGCTTCGTCAAGTGCAAGAAGTGTACGGAGATCGTCGACCAGTATGTCTGTAAATAGCTGGGGGGTTCCCACCCTCCTGGCCCTCTTCTCCACTCTGCCTCACAGAAGTTTATATTATATAAATCTATAAAAATATATTTTATATTTGTATAAATGAATGGATGGGTGATAAATAATTAAAAGAAGAAAATGGAAAGGAAAAGCTTATTTAAGAGACGCTGGAGATCTCTGAGGATTGGACTTTGCTGGTTCTCAACTCCCAGTGGGTGGGACAAAGGTCTTTTTTTCCCTCCCTCTGGTGGGAACTCTCAGGATGTAGGGACTTGAAAACCTTCGCTGTCTATGGCCTGGAGAGAGGCGGTGCTTAGATGGAGAAGATGATTTTGTCTGAAAGTCTGGAGTCTTTGCTAGGTAGATGGCTGCCCTGTAACCCCAGCCAATGGGCCAAGAGGCCCCGAGGAAAGTGACAGGAACTCAGCCTAAACCTTGAAGTCTTCAGAATCTTGCCCAGAATATTGATTGGTTCTGTGAGAGGCCCGGTGCCTTCCTACTTTTTTATTTGTGTGCATACTTGCCGAATCCTTTACAGAAATGAGGCGGGGTCCGATGTCATCTCTGTCCGGTGACTACAAAAGACCTGCACCTCCCCAGACTCCTGGCCCTGTCTTACCAATGAGAATTACTCTTCTTCCACAGTTCACTAGCTCCTGCCAGAAGTTCCCTGCACCAGGAGGAAAGGAGGTCATTTAGCCTGCCGTGTTAGGAAAGACACGAACTGAATATTTGTGCCTGAGCTGCAGAAAGCCAGGCGCATAACTGGACTGAGTGAACATTGCACTGTGCTCCCACACAGGGAGAAGAAACTTGTGATGCTGCTGCTGTCACTTCCTCCATCAAGGGAGGCCTCACGAACAACAGGATGCGTAGCTAGGTCGGGCTCGGCTGGCCTGCTGTGGTCTCTTCATCTCTGCCCCACATGTACAGTTTCTCTCTGACATTAAATACCCTTTACTGAAGTTTCTTTCCCTTTCCTTATTTGGACACACGATTAGCTTTCACGAGTCTCCTCTGATTTTTTACCTAATCCCTAGACCCCTGCTACAGGGTACATATATGGAAGAGGGTAAGGAAATTGAGATTTTCAGAGCTCTAGTGTGGTGATCAGTGACAAGACAGGAGAACTTATGAGAATTGAATAAGATAATGTATTTAAATGCTGTCCCCAAGGGCTAAATACTCTTCAAATGGTAAGTATTAACATTACTATTTGTTATGCACAAAAGAATTCAGAGATTTAAGTTGAAACCTTACATTTGCCTTCCCCTTTCCCTTCTTCCTCCATTCACAGCCTATCAAATTCGCCCTGGTTTGTTTACTGGGTCCTTGGTAAAAGCACAGGTGAGGGTGATGCTCTCTGCAGGCTCCTCTCTATCGCCAACTCCAGTTTTGGACTCCAGTAGCTGGGGCCAGGAGAGAGAGTAAGGCAGAGCGCAGGGATCTAGGAAGGGAGATGTTATAGCCTAGAAAATGGGGAAGGAGTTACTGGGAGAGACACTGGTCCAGGCTGCACTGGACTGACCAGCTTGCAGGTGAGCCAGTAACTACATAAAGACACTGGTTTTATTCTAGAAACATTTGGGAGGAAATAATGAAATTATGGAATTAACTTGGGTTATAATGAGTAAATGATATTGCAAAAACAATCTAAAAGAGATTCTGCCTGAGGGTGACCATGGCCATGTATACTACCTGTATCTTCAGTGTCTAAAGAGGAACCTTCTGACCCAACATCAAAAAACATCAGATGTAGGTTTATTTTACCAGTAACTGTTCCTCACACTGTTACTCAGACTCCTTTGGTTGACGTTTTCAAGATGAGTGAAAGTGATTCAAGATGAAAGAAAGTGATTCAAATCAGCTGGCCTACTAAAGGTCGAAACCACGTCCTTGGTTTCGTTAGTTGGCATTTAACCAAATAAACTAACTGGTCACACAGATCAACAGGTTGTGAAACACTGGCTGACATCATTGCTCTTTGCCACATCACTGTTGTGGAGAGCGTGGAGTTACCTTATGTCAGGTGCTCAGAGCGTTTAAGAGCTGAAAGCCAATTCATCCTTAGAAACCACTGGAAATTAGTTGAGAGTGACTTGTCCACTATCCTAGAAGTGACTTCTATGTTCTTGAAGGGAGATGGACCATCCCTATTGTGTCGAGGTTTTCCTCCAGAGCCATGGCAAGGGGATAGAGTAAATATTGAATATTTCCTTTCTGATGTGGGGAGCAAGTCATATGTTCAAATACTAATGTGATTGTTGCATCCACTGACAACCAGGGTCAGGAAGTACTTAATTTTCAAAATAGGTCGGAATGAAGTTATAGTAATTGTCACATGCTCGTTAAATCCTGGTGATTTGACAGTTGCCTGTGAAGTGACCGATAATGCTGTAGGAATGTGGCTAGAGAACATGGAGACCAACCTGAAAAAAGGAGCTTCTGCCCAGAACCATAGAATGTTAGAGCAGGGAGAGAACGTGACAGTCAGCTCTCCAGCTCCTGGGTTTCCAGATAAAGACCCGAACCTTAGTGTGCTGTAAAAATGCAGAGTCCTAGCCCTCCAGCACCAGAAACTTTTATTCTGTTGGTTTGGGTTAGGACTGCTATATGCACCTTTAACAAGGACCTGAGACTACATGCTGGTGATCCAGAGACTACACTGAGTCTCTTGTCATTACAGCTAGCCCAAGATGAGCAAGGAGACAGGCAGCCAGGTCCTGATTCCCAACCCAGGGCCCTTGACCACCCTGTGCAGGATTCCCTAGTACCTGAAATATATTATGTACTCTAGTTGAAAGATTGTGCATTGGCTATAGTCATCCCAGGAAGCCTTTCTGATGAGACGAGAAAGAGTATGTGGCACAGAGCAGAAGTGACTTGCCCTGGGATGTTCACCTCTGTTCTGTGCCTGGGACTGGTAGAGGGAGCCTGCAGATCCATTATGAATATAACAAGGCAATATTTGCTTAGCTATTTGTCTGCATGTATTCACCTTGTCCTCAAGATAAAATTAGAAAAGTATGCCTGACTGTCTCCATTTAAAAAGAGATGGGAAGGTCAGAAGGCAGTCAGAGCCCGAGGTAAGATCAGGGCAGGCCTGGGTTCTTTATAAAGGCATTCTGACGAAACCCTTAAGAACTTGGATTTGAAATCCTAATTTGGAGAACTCATTTAGTGGTTATCCATTCTCCATTCTTTGAGGTGAAAAACAAAACTTGCTATATATGTTAAAATCCTAAATTTATTATTATTTCTGAAATTCTGCCCTGCTTCCTATCTTAAATCATTATTATCTTATTTAAGCTTTGTCATCCCGTGGAGTTCTAGGAACTAGCAAGACATCTGTGGTTGAGATTGCTCCATGAGACAGAGATCTCACGGTTGCAGTAGTTTATCAAGAAGCCTATTTCTGGAGCAGAGAGCCACACCGTCCTGAAAGGGTAAAATGAAATAGTCATTTTCAGAGCATTTGGGATCTTGCTTTCCTGCAACTGTGGTCTATTTTAGTTCAAATAAACATAAAAATTCTCTAAAAAAAAAGAAAAGAAAAAAAAGAAATAGTCATCTTCATCTTAAAACAGGCTCTGATGCATTGTCAGCCTTTACTTACACTGGTTACATATATTTCGGAAGAACCTCAGTGTGTGTATGTATGTGTGTGCATGGGCGGTGGGCATATGGATGTGTGCACACGTACTAATGCATGCCCATACACACAGGAATGAATTTTTTCATCAACTTTGGAGGGGAGATGGAGAGGCACTTGAGGCATGGACTATGTAAAAAATATAAAATAATTGTCACCACTTCTGGCTGAGACATTGCATAACATGGATTTTCTGTCTTTATTGGAAATCTCTACCCACTCGGTTGGCTAATGATGACAAACTTCAAATCTCTAGAAGGAATGTTGGGAAGCTGAGAAGGGCTACCTGAGTTGAAAGTGCTAAGTATTGTTGTTTGTCCGTTATTATATAAGAATTGCTGCATTGTATTTATACTAAGACAATAAGAAAAGAAGTAAAGAGTGCTTTCATTCCTGATTTTACATTAAGAACTATGGATATTTTGCCCAAAGTAAAAAGGTTTCAGCCTAGGTATGAGGGTCAGACAATATGGAAGACCCAGCCCTTACACAGTTAATTTCCTAGATCGTTTGAGAGTTGGGCGTTGATCATGCAGATTATCCACGTTCTTTGTTTTCTCCCTCCTGCTGCCTGCCTTTTGGTCTTCAGTCTGATCATTTGCAGCTTTACCAGAGGAAGCAACAGAAGATAGAACCAAATCAGTTAATTCAAGCTTCCTAAGTAGTTTCAATAAATAACTGAGTAAGAGAGGAGTGACTAAAGTTAGATTTTAAAATTATCTGTGAACTTGATTTGTCACTTTCGTATATTATCTGCTGCTCTCGATGATAACTGGAAATAGACTGACAGTTGCCCACAACCAAAGCAAGTAGGAAACCACAGTATCTGGAGACTTTGCCAAAGTGTGGTGCCTACCAGCAAAATATAAGAAGGGGCCTTTGGCAGATGCACCAAGATGTAAAAGAAAAGCCACTGTAGAAAGGCTGAACCCTTTTAATCCAATTTTATTTTAAAACCAAAAAGACTGTGTCTTCTTTTAAATGGCCCTGGCCCTCTTGTACATATCCGAGACTTGGGGCTTGTGCTCTGTCTGCCAGATCAGCCAGCCCTTTGGCTGGTACCTGATTTGAAGTTTATGTCTTCTCTCATATGTTTATTCTCAGAGAACTTTATAGTACAAGGGAAGTTTCATAAAGGAAGGAATTTTTTTTTAATCTCTTCTGTTTCCAGCTATTTTTCTCAGAACCTAAAACAGTGCCTAGCACAGAGGAAGTATTCAATAAATATTTGTTAAATGAATGAGTGAATGATGATTCTCATTGCACAGATGAGGAAACTGAAAGATAAAGAGATTAACTGCCCAGGCCACTCTGTAGTTTCTCCTCTCAAAACTGTAAGTAAGAGAAATTGGTTTGAATCAGCTTAAAAGGAGGATGGTATTATAAAGGTTCAGGAGAGTCTCATAGACCTAGGGTCTTCAGGAGGTGACCCAGACACCTCTTGCTTGCTCCTCTTCCCTCCTCTCTGGTCCCTGTGGTCGGCTTCCCTCCCCGTGTGTCTCTGCAGACCAGCTTCCTCTGCATCTCATGATGGGACATAGGGCAGCCAACAGCTTCTGAGTTAACAGGCTACAGTTCCAGCCATGGGAAGTGATTCAGAAGCTCTCCTGATCCTCATTCCAAATTCCCGGAGAAGAGCTCTTGGGCCCTCTCCACCGTCCCATAACCTCGCAGTGGTTAAAGTCAATGAAGTGGAGGGGTATAAGCGTTCATCAAGGTGGGAGGAGCTGCTCTGTCCTCGACAATTTCTCCACTGATGGTCAGATCAGAGAACTCGTAATCCAGCTTGCTGTTGTGTGTGGAGACCCTGTAAGCATTTACCCTGGAAAAGCTGGTGAGGAGTCCTTTATCGGTGAAAATGCATAATTATGGAACAAGTCTTGAGACTTCTCAAGGAGGTAAAAACCTGAGCCCATTAAGTGAAGAGGAAGGCTCCTGCTCCTGTTCCCTGAATAACTTCAGGGATGAGAAAAATACCAGCTCGTGTCTCTGATAACATTAAAGGAGAATAGTTTCTAAGCAGGTGACTAGACTCAGTGACTGTCCTTGGCTGACATTAATTTTTCTTATACTGAGCTCTATTCGAAGGGTCAATGATTCCTGTTAACGATTTCAAGATACCTTCCTTTTGAGAGTATAAACCTACAGTATTAATTGTTTCCTTCATGCTTTTTCTAGTTCTTCAAGGTCTGAGCACATGCCAAGTGGAATAAAGATTGTTAAGATTTTTCTGTAAATCTTCCACAGCTCCTGGGGAGCAACTGGCAAACATTTGAAACATTGCGTATGCCCCATGGCTAGCCTTCTGTCCTTTTTGATTTAAGACACAAGCCATCCAGCCTTCAAATCTTAAGCTGTGGACAGGAAAGACACATTTATAAAGTAGGAAGTAATTCCACTCACACTTGTAAGGTGCTATATTTCCTTCCTCTTTTTATTTTCTAACTGTCAGGACCTAACTGCTCAACAGGCTATGCCAAGACCGTGGGCTCCTGCAGCACTGGCTCCGGGCTGGGTTGCGGTTCTTACTGGCCACACGGTGTCGCTGTTTTATCAGCTGTAGCCAAATGTCTCTGGCTCACACCATAGTTCAAAAGTTGGGCAGTGCGGTCCTTGTATATAGATGGCAGAAACAGAACCTAGACAGCAGCAGAGTTTTAGATTTTGCATTTGAACGAATTTGAGAAGAGTTAGGTCAGCGTTTTTTACTTGTTTTTAAAGATTGAGTGTGGAAGGTAGCACAGGTAAGGAAACCATGAGAGGAATGCTCAGCTGGGCCACTGAGAGAGACCTCAGTGATGACAATGGAGCGCAGCCTGGGAGGTGGCTGCATACTAGGTATTTGTTTAGTCATGGTTTATCTCCTGCTTCTAAGTAGTTCCCAGGCAGCCGAATACTTTTCATGCTTGAAGGTTATCATCATAGAGGTGGGGATAATTATAGCTACCATTTATCAAGTGCTTACTATATACCAGCTGCTTTGCATATATTCTACCATGTAATTCTCTCAGTACCTCCGCAAGGTAGCCATTATTATCCACATGTTACAGATGGGAAAACTCAGACTCAGAAAGTTTAAGTATTGTCATTTGACTCACACAGCCAATAATTGATGCTGATTCCAAAGCTCTTTCTCAGTAGATTTCTGGGTAATTACAGAATCTAGTCATCTGAAATAAGAGGTGCCCATTTTTTCCTAAGTCTCAAGATGTGTACAATAATCATTCCTATTTTGTCACCATGAATTTTGAATGAGAAAAGTGACTAGGGAAATGTATTTCGATAGGCACACATGGCAGAGGGAACTTGGCGATTCTCAATCTAGAGTAAAAGGACAAAGCGTACAGGGCTAATGACAAAATTATGCACGAAGTGAAGAGAGTATATTGAGCTACATGTTGAAGCAAAGAGAGAACTGGTG
>NW_006443138.1:29863263-29867790 GCF_000325575.1 Pteropus alecto
GGGACTCGTTGGGTAACACACATTCAGTATGAATAAGCTGCCTCACAGTAGGTTCATTTTACGTAACAGAGTTGACTTTTTTTTGATTCTCTGAATATTTTAACTTGTTTTTGGTAATGTAACCAACGCAGCAAAGGAATTAAGCCCTCAAGCTAGGCAAGACATGATGGCACTTGGAGAAAGCACCAAGGCAGCTGGCAGGAGGTGGTAAGATGGACTCTTGGCAGAAAAGAAATGAGCTACATGGATGAGCGATGCGAAGGGTTTAGATGTCAGGGCCCAGAGGACAGGAGGGATAGGGACCCAGCCTTAACCTGTTGCTTAAAAAGAAAAATACTCTCCCTTCGATTATTAGGGAGAGGTCAGAGGCAGTAGGGGGACAGGTTGCCAATTGCTTGCCCCTCCGTGGGCCTGTAGGAACTGGGAGCAGAGGAAAATGATGGAATCGGGCTGGTGGGGGAGCAAGAGTGGGCATAGGCGCCCATACAATTCCTTGGGTTGATGACTTCAGCCCCTCAGGGCCAGAGAATCATCTCTTTCCCCTGAAGAGTTGTAAGATCTCGCAGGACTGGGAATGTCAGCATCTTGATGCCCCCAATCCCTGGTTGTTGGAATTCCCTTGTGTCTCAAGAGCCTTGGAGCAGGTAAGTCTCTCCCCAAGAATGTTTTTCCCAGTTAGTAAGCAGCCAGCTCTCCTGGCAGAAATGTCCCTTCTCTCTGTACCCAGGAGGATGGGAATGTGACCAGCCCTCTGGAAGGGGCCCCAGAGGTCCACACTAGAGAATGGGCTTTTTCTATTGTGCCACTTCCCCCAAACTTACACAAGGGGAAATTCTTTTTTTATTGCCTTTCCCAGGTATTATGAGTCTGAAGTTTTGAATAATAGTGGTCTTTAAAATTTAGAAGTTCTCTAAAAATGTCTGATATGGAACAGACCAGGCCATGAACTGAGGTTCTGAATTTCCTTTTCCAATTTGCTCTTACAGCCTCTTAGTCTCCATGCCAGGACTTAACTCTCCATCCCAAATAAGTAATTTCTATCACAAGAAAAAGAGACAACCTAAATCATTTTCCAATTACGTGTCACATTTTTGGCTACGGAAAGGCCTCCTTCCTAAACTCAGGACAGCCTCGGCCCTCTGATGTGCTGGCGGTACAGTCAGACCAATCAGGCGTGGAAATTGCATGTTGCACTGGAATGAGGAACAGAGGCATGCTGGGTACAAGAAGGAAACGGAGGCAGGTGTTATGACTATATGAGAATGGAGAGGCCGTCTCACTCCCACTTCCCAGTGTGTGCCCACTGAGGGTCCAAGAGCAGAAACAGCAGCTCCTGCTCCCTAACTCAGAGCTCTACCTGGGCTTCTTGATTCAGAGCAAGAGTGGGGCAGGAGTGTAGGTCTTAGAAGAAAGCCATAAAATGAGCAGCTCTTGGGATTCCCCATCCCCAATCTGCTCCGAGGGAAGGGAGCCCAAGCCAAAGCAAGAAGGTGTTCATGTGTATGGGAGAGGAAGCTCGAAGTGGACATTTAGCACAGCTCGGATTACAGCTGAGTCCGAGCTTGAAGTGGTGCTCTAATGTGTGGAAAGGGGGAAAATAGTGATTTTTTCCCCCTTTTGGTGGTGCCAGTAGGGAGGGAGTTCATTGCGCTTTTAATTGCTTTCCCTTGATCTGGCTGAATTAAAATAAATTGGGGAGATTTTAAAATTCGAACTCCCAGGAACCAGAGCTAGAGATGTTGATCGAATGAATCTAAGGTGCGGTCTGGAAATCTGTGTTTTAAAAGTTGCGTTGGGCCATTCTGCTTGGCAGCTAGGTTTGAGAATTGCTAATAGGTTATTATGTCTGGCTACACCAAGCCTTCCATGCAGTGAGATGGCTGTTTGCAGGAAGTGTTGGGCTTAGAGAAGTGTGACCAGGACCCTGGACTATTAGAAGTCTGAGGGTGGGGATCGGAGTAAATCGTCAGTGTCTACACACTGAAGATTGAACCTTCGAGATAGAATGGTAAACTGTCCTGAATTAGAGTCTCCTAAGAGACGAAAATCAGTACAGTCTGTTTCCAAATCCTCTTACATAAGAAGATATGCAACTGTAACTTCCTGGGCCTGTTTCTGATCTCCACTGTGTGTCAATTGGGCCACATTATATTATCAGATAAAGAGGGGATTTTTTTTTTTTTTTTTTTTTTTTTTTTTTTTTTTTTTTTTTTTTTTTTTTTTTTTTTTAGGCAAACCTGAGCCCTAAGGTTGGCCTGCATCTTTGTCTTCTCTAGCTTTGGAGAGAAGCACAAAATAGAGAGTGCATCAAAAGCGGCATTGCACCTACATCACACAAAAACCAAATGGATTGCAAGCAGATCTAGACAGACCTGATGGAGAAGCCTCTGAACATTACTGGTTCCCATGCAGGCCTGAGCAGGGCAAAGCCAGCAACTGCACACTTGCATACACTCTGCTGGCTCTGCCCCAGGACCTGCAGGCAGAAGCCAATTGTGGCTTCATGTACCCTCCAAGGAAAGTCCCTGGGGAGCATCTCTGTTTCTGCCTTCAGCAGTCCTGAATTCAGAGCACTGAATTAAGAGCTCAGCATGACATTTTGGTGGGCATAGAGACGTGACTTTTTAATCCCAGGGTCAGAGACCAGAATTCTAGTCTCGCTCTGTTGTTGATTTGAGCAAGAGCCTTGGATAAAACACGAGGCTTCTAAGCTTTAGTTTGCTTATCAGCACCTGGAGCTGATGCCAGCTCTGCCCACCCCTCAGGGATTTTGTAAGGCTTAGCTGCCAGGGAAGATGATGAAGCAATATGGAAAATGTACATAATCTCATTCTTGTGTTAGTTATTATTTCAATTGTACGGTGGACTGTTGCGAACTGACCCAGTAATTACTGGCTTGTTTCCTGTTTTCTCTTATTGTGTTTTCCCAACAAAGTAGTAAAAAACACTTTTTCTGCCAAATAAACTTTTTTTTTTCGGTGTCAAAAAGAACCAAGGTGGAAATAAAGGATTTCTTTCTAATCAGAGAGAGGTTATTTGTCACCAGGACAGGTAACTGAGAGTTATAGATTTCATTCTCTAGAGAAGAAAAAAATAGGAGGCACTTAGATGTTGAGGATAATTTAGTAGCGTCTGGAGACAGGGAGAAAACCAGATATTCCCTGGAGACTCATTTTAGCTCCAGGACTCTGTGAGTCCTGCCTCCCTTTAGGGGATTAACTAACCTCTAAAAAATATCAGCAAGGACGTATCTTTGGAACAGAAGATCCGGCTTTCCAACCAACTAGCTCCGTGATCTCAGGCAGTTTTCTTAGCAATAAAATAAATAATAATATCTTTACCTTAAATAAGATAATGGATGTGAAAGCCATTTGTAAAATATAGACGTTTAAAAGATTGAGACTGTATCAGGGCAAGATTAAAGAAAACATGATTTTTTAACAAAGTACAAGTAAGATCTTGGGAATCATCTCTTGATTAAAGCTAACTACAAATGCGAGGACTCTAACCTGGACTCTAATTAGTTTGGTCTTCTGTATACCCAGAAATCCACCATTCTTCCCTAGGGAAACATCTTCTTCCCTGAGAGGGCCACTAACTGAAAAATAAGTGAAAAATTCCATTCCTCTTCAAAAGGGAGCCATTTTTTTTTAAGCCTCCAATCTGTTTGCCGTTGTTTCTAAATCTCAAGAAACTTCAAAAGGACAAAGCATGAGAGAAGCAGGCCTATGCCTGTGGCATTTGGAAGATGTGGGAAGGGAGCCAGATCCTCAAGGAATTCTGGGATTGACTCTGCCCTCCATGGGGACTGGCCACCCCACTTCCCAGCCCTTTTTCCTCACTGGCCTCCACCCCATGCCATGGCAGCCACATCAAAGGATGAGAGTTGGAAAAGGCCCCGCAGAGGGTCTGTGATGACGGAAGATTCCCAGGGTCTCACATTAGAAGTTGGAAGGCATTTTCTGAGGGACATAATGTTTACACAGGGTGAGGTTTCTGTTACCATTGTAGAGGCCTTGGTTTCAGGGACACAAGAAGTTCTTTCAGGCTGTTCTGAATAATAAAGATTACACATACCCTTGTTTATCTGTGGAAATGTCTTCCAATTCTAAACAATGGACTTAGAAATCTCTTTCTGAGAACAATACCCATTCATAAATTGGGGACATTCTGTACAAGTGACAGCTGGCTGGGCAGTCAAAACTCCCAGAAAAGGGAACAGGTAGGGTGTCACCCCTACAGAGTGGGCTGTGCTTCAAAGCTCAGGTCCCAGTATTTGCTAGGAAAACACGAGCACACAGAGGTGTCTGGTCCAAAGCTGCCCAGAGGGATACACCCTGTGCATGTGACAGTCACACGTTCTGCCAACTGCCACCTAAGCTTCACTCTAAGCTAAAGAATATTTGATAAGTGTGTCCTCTACTAAGGTTATAGTAACACAACTTCAGATATCAGAGCCAAAAATGTTTAAAAAAATTTGCTCCCGGTAGAACACCTGTCATTGTTCCTTCTTTTCTTTTAACAGTA
>NW_006443138.1:29867939-29875383 GCF_000325575.1 Pteropus alecto
TGTTTTACATTGCACGTAGAGAAGTATTTTTATTAATTTTTATTTCAGTTATTGAGATATAATTGACATACAGCACTTCTAATTTCGAGGTATACAGCATAATGATTTGACTTACATATATGTCATGAAATGCTTCCCACAATAAGTTTAGTTAACATCCATCACCTGATATAGATACAAAAAGAAAAAGAAAATGTGTTTCTTACCCTGTGATGAGAATGGTAAGGATCTACTCTGTTAGCAACTTTCAGATGTACCATCCGGCAGTGCTAATAGTCATCACGTTGTATGTCCCTCCCAGGACTCGTCCTTCCATCCCCTTGACTTATAGAGCTCTAGGCAGAGGCAGAGTAAGCTTTTGTGAGGCCTAGAGGTCAGGGTGGGAGGTAAGTTTTTCAATTACAAACACGGCATTACAATTAGCACCTTAGCAGGCAAGGCAGAGGCCTGAGGCGTAGGCTGCTTTCACTTCGTGGAAAATCCAACTCTGGTTCTAGGGGAAGCATCCAAGAGAGTCCGTGAAAATGCGGTCTCACAGAACTTTAAATTACTTTTCCTAAAACGCTCTCACTCCTAGTTCTAACCGAATTCTGGATTTTCTCTGACAATGTCATTTAGTTGGAAACCCTCTGGCGTAAAGGTTCCTTCTTCTCCCACGCCCCCTGCTGCGGGGCTCTTCCCCAGTCTCCGAAGGCACGCCACTGTTACCGACCTTGCTCGGCAGGCCTCCAGCCACACCATCTTCTCCCCATTTGGGTTGCTGTCTTCCAGCCACCTTGGGGCCCCTCTGCAAAGGCACTGGGATCGGGACAAGCGCTACCATCTTTCTCCGAGCCCATCTCATGACAGCAAACTAAGCCAACTCATCAGATTGGCCGCATCCTTGGAACTCGTCATACCCCTCAGTTCTTTATTATCTGACAACTCCAAAGTCTAGACCACCTCTCCAACCCCAACCCCCAACTCTCCACCCCTGCCATGCCATCATGCCTCAGACATACCCATGGTCTCATCACACCCTTTTTCCTGAACTGTCTGCCCTTGACTGCCCCCATTTTCTTCTCCCCTTATTGGGCCAACTGTTTCAACCCCACCCTGCCAGCACCGTCTTCTCCTGGACGTCCTGGTTAAGAGAGCCATACCCAGCAATGTGAGTTGCAAAGGTAAAGCTAGCAGAATCCAGCCCCTTAGGAAATGCACTTTATTTTCTTTCCCACTGGGGAAAACAGCCTTCTCAGAGCTATGAAGCAATCTGATTCCTGACCCCCACAGGGTAATAACAGTATCTGGCATCTGTATACATACAGCTTTTGTATACTCAAAGTGCTTACATAGGCATGACCTCGCATGGTCCCGGCCAACTGCTGTTTAATTTCTCTCTCTCTTTTTTTCTCCTGCTGCAAAGTTTGCTGAAGAAAGTCTCGCATGTGGGTCAATTCACCCTGTGACGAATTCAGACTTCCTCGGCTGTGTTCCTCTCCCTTCTATGGTCCCTCTTATCTGCCCCGCCCCTGAGGTCTTCTTCTCTGACCCTGCTTTGCTCTGGCTCAGCTGCTGTAGTGTCATGAATTTCTGTCGCTCCGTTTTCCTCTCCCTCCAAACTTGTCTGTAACTTCACTCTTACTCCCTGAGAGTCTTCACTGTGGAAAATAGAGAATTCCAGGAGGTTCTCAATGTGGTATTTTGTTCATACCTCCACAAGATTCCCTTACCACAGCAGCAGAGTTGTCTGTGTGTCTGTTTAGCCTCTTGAATCATGAGCTCTTTATAGAAGCTGTCTTCTCTCTCATCCTTGCATTGCCTGGGCCCTGACCTGCAATCTAGCATGTGGACTTATTGGTCTATATTCCCCCATGAGCCTGCTGATGAATAAAAAGAACTAGAAGTATCCTCTGAAGTCAGGAGAGCAAAGCACGAAGAGGCTCCAGGTGGCTTTGATTCGACTCTGGAATCAGGGCCACTACCACCCTGGTCTCTTGTCTTGGAAAAGCAGTACAGGAGTCAGGAGATCTGGAAAAAAAATTGAAGCAGCAAGAGTACCTGGACAGGATGGCCTTTAAAACCTCCTCCTGCCGTAAGAGTCTCTTTTTCCACTAGAACCAGATCGGCACTAACATGATCTGTCTGTCATCTTAGGCAACCCACCACTTCTCTTCTGTAAAATGCAGATCAGAATGTCTTCCCTCTTGCCTTGTGAGGATCAAATGAGCCAATGCATGTGAAATAACGAAATCTCAATTTTTATTAATATGCTAGAAGCAAGGGGATCAGACTTAAAAGCTCTCTCTCTCACCCCAGTGGGAGAGAGAAAAGTGTTTTCCTTGAGGGTAGTTAGACCCCCTAATCGCTCTTATTCGGGTGAAGGGTCAGCCACTGTAAGAAAGGGCCCTGGTTTATTTAGTGAGTCACACTGTACTACAGCTGTTAGGTTGTATGTTTGCTGAGGTTAGCACCTGTGTCTGTTGGATACAGCACCAGTTTACCACTGGACTACCGGTACCAAGCACAGCACTGACATATGGTAAGAGCTCAGTAAACATTTGTGAAATGAGAGAGGAAGAGAGGAAGGGAAGAAGGAGCTTAGGGGTAAATTGTTTGTGTGGAGGATGCAGCCATGATAAGGGCCAGGAGAGGTGCAAATGTCAACCCACTGTAAAGGACCTTGGAAGGTAAAAAAGATGAGAGAACATACCATTCAGTCCATGACAACAAATAATGACCCTTTTTGTTTTGTTTTTTTCCTCAGTCTTATTTTTTAATCTCCAATGCCTAAATAATAATATTTTGAGCAGATCTTTGTATTCATGAAAGAAGAGATGTGGAGAAAGCAAAAGAAACAGCTGGCCATGCCCCTGCACTTACGAACCAGGGGAGGATGACTCAATGAAAAGAATGGAAAGGATGTGTATGTAAAAATCTTTAAAGAATAGACAAAAACAAATTCAAAAATTTACACGCACTTATACATCGTACATATCTCGTTATCCTTAGGTATTGGAAATCATGAGTTCACATTGATAAACACATTCCAGTTCCAATCTGACACCATAAAGTTTATTCTCATTTTTTCCCTTTCCCTTCTTTGATAGTGAGACATCTGGCTCCAGTGGAAAGTATTTTAAAGAGCTGAAAAGGATGAAGAAGAAGCAATATGTCACCATTATCCTAGCTCCACTGTGTCAGCCCCACTGCAATGCCTCCAAGGAGTAGGTCAGACCATGGCAGAGGAAGTCTAAGCAGACCAGCTGGGTTTTGGGGTACCTCCAGGCTGTAAGAAGTCCCAGAAGTGTCAGTGCTTGTCAGTACTAATTTAGAACACCCCATAAATACGCATCAGGGCAAATTGAATCAAAGCCACCTGGAGCCTCTGCAATTATGTTGAACCCCCAGAATTCACCTGGATTAGCTCTGGGTGACTTCCAGCTGTTGATCTGACCCTAGACTTAGGAGTATAAAATATGATTTGGGTTAGAATGAAATCAGATTAATTTTGGTATTTGGGAGAAATGGGAAGATAGGAGAAAAAGAGAAGGAAGAACAAGTTATAAATGTATCATCACTTTAAAGCATTAATAAAGATTAATAAAGTTGACTATACAAACTGAAATTTTCCATATGACAAAAATAGCTAGGACAAAAGATAAGAAACTGGGGAAATATTTGCAGCACATATCATGACAAAGACCTGCTTTTCATCACATGCAAAGTACATTTAAAAGTTAATAAGATGGAATCCTGACATGATATAGGGCCCAGATAGTGGGGAAGGTATAGAGGAGGCCATGTGTAGACTGGTAGGAGATTGGAGATGGAAAATGGGCTGATGCCACACCTATATGTGGCAGTTGAGAATTAGGAGGGATCTCTCAGCTGCAGAGGTCCTCACAGAGGAGTGATGGGTCCCAGCCCCTCACTGGGATCCCCAGCCCAGGGATCAGGTGCCTGGAAGAGTAATCTTCTCAATAGTTGTCTGTGAAGATCAGCAGTGCTTCCGATCTGTCTCAGTGAGACAGAGGGCTGCAGGAAACTCAGACATCCCTTTGCACAGATTCATTCACTCTCAGGCACTCATCCTGAGCTCCAGTGAAGAAACGGCAGCTTGTAAGGCACCAGAGACATATGAGGAGAGACTGAATTGTTTGACTTCAGGGTGAGAGCTGCCATTCTTCCTGTGTTGAAGCCGCACCCTACACCACTTCCTTGTGCAGCCTGCAGGGATAGGCCGGAGCCAAAACTGAGTCTGCATTAACCTGGTGAACACCACTTGCCACACCCTGGTGATTTTCTGAGACCCCTAACTCTACCCAACTCACACAGTGCACTTTCAGCTTCTGTGACTTTACAGCCTCAGCCTATACTGCAAGCTTTCTTAAAAACTCTCCAAGGTCTGCAGGCCCCAGACAAGTGACAGCTGATCTCAGTGTGCCCTGTGCCTTTTGTTAAGTGGCCCCAGACCCAGCAGGGTGGCAGATGGACTCAGGTTACAGTGTTGCTTCTCTCACATGTTTTTCGGGCCCAGCACAGGCAGCTGCCAACCACAGATCACTTCATAGCTTCTACCAGATGGCCCTTGGCCAGGCACAGGCAGTGTCTGACCTTGGCCAACACTGAGCCCCTCCTAAGAGGCCCTAGAACCAGCACATCTAGTGGCTAGCCTCAGACCACAACAGAGCAGCACCTGATTAGCTCCACAAATGGAAAAACTAAAGGGTGGTTTTGGCAGGCATCAAGCCCTGCGGGGGCAAATCCCGCTCCGTGGGGTCAGCCACCATCAGCCACCACTGTGGTCATGGACAATCCTCACAGCCAGTCAGGCTGAGAGTCAAACCCAGACACTGATGAGCAAATAGCAATTAAGGCTCAACTACAACAGGAGGGCACACATAATCCACACAAGGAATACTCCTGGAACACCCAGCTCAGGTGACCAGGGAGACTGTTATACAAGGCCCCACAGGACACCTACTACATAAGGCCGCCCTGACAACACTGGGAGATGTAGCAGATCTAATACATAGAAACGAACACAGAGAGACAGCCAAAATGGGGACACAAATAAACGTGTCCCAAATAAAAGAATAGGAGAAAACTTCAGAAAAAGAACTAAACAAAATGGAGGCAAGCAATTTGCCTGATACAGAGTTCAAAACACTGGTTATAAATATGCTCAATGAACTTAAGGGGAAAATAGATCAACTAAGTGAGAACTTCAACAAAGAGATAGTAAACATGAAAAAGGACAGAGAAACGATTAAAAGAATCAGTCACAAATGAAGAATGCAATAATCAAAATAAAGAATACATTAGAAGTAATCAATATGAGATTAGATTAAGCAGAGGATTGAGTCAGCGATTTGGAAGACAAGGTAGTGGAAAACACCCAATCAGAACAGCAAAAAGAAAAAAAGAATAAAAAATGAGGATAGTTTAAGGGGCCTCTGGGACAACATCAAGCTTAATAACATTCACATTATAGCAGTACCAGAAGAAGGAGAGAGCAAGGAATTGAAAACCTATTCGATAAAATAATGACTGAAAACTTTCCTAACCTAATGAAGGAAATAGACATACAAGTCCAGGAAGTGCAGAGTCCCAAACGAGAGGCCCACACCAAGATACATCATAAATAAAATGTCAAAGGTCAAAGAGAAAGAGAGAATCTTAAAAGCAGCAAGAGAAAAGCAGTTATCTACAAGAGAGCTCCCATAAGACTGTCAGTTTATTTCTCAACAGAAACTTTACAGACCAGAAGGGATTGGCATGAAATATTCAAAGTGATGAAAAGTAAGAACCTACAACTAAGATTACTCTAACCAGCAGAGCTATCATTTAGAATCAAGACAGATAAAGAGCTTCTCAGACAAGAAAAAACTAAAGGAATTTCTCATCACCAAACGAGTGTTAAAAGAAATGTTAAAGGGACTTCTTGGAGGAGGAGAAACATCAATATGAGTAATAAAATAACAATAACGACATACATTAATAATTACTTTAAATGTAAATGGATTAAATGCTACAATCAAAACACATAGGGTAACTGAATGGATAAGAAAATAAGACCCTTACATATACTGCCTACAAGAGACCCATTGCAGAGTGAAAGACACACAGACTGAAAGTAAAGGGGTGAAAAAAGATATTTCATACAAATGAAATGGAAAAAAAGCTGGGGTAGCAATACTTATATCAGACAAGATAAACTTTAAAACAAAAGCTATTACAAGAGACATAGAAAAACATCACATAATGATAAAAAGCTCAATCCAACAAGAGGACATAACCCTGGTAAACATTTTTGCACCCAATATAGAAGCACCTAAATTGATAAAGCAAATACTGATAAACATAAAGGGAGAGACGAATGGGAATATAGTAATTGTAGGAGACTTTAACACCTCATTGACATCAATTGATAGATGATTCAGATGAAAAATTAACAAAGAAATGTGACCTTAAATGACATACTAAACCAGAAGGAATTTAATTGATATTTTTAGAACATTTCAACTGAGAGCAGCGGAATATATATTTTTTTCAAGAGCACACAGAACTTTTTCCAGGATGGACCACGTGTTGGGCCACGAAACAAGTCTCTGTAAGTTTAAAAAGATTGAAATCATATCAAGCATCTTCTCGGATCACAATAGTGCGAAATTAGAATTCAATTACAAGAAGAAAACTAAAAAACACACAAACACATGGAGGCTTAATAACATACTACTAAACACTGAATATGTTGACAATGAGATCAAGGAAGAAATAAAAAAGATACTTTGAGACAAATGAAAATGAAAATGACCCAAAATTATGGGACACAGCGAAAGCAGTCTTAGGTGGGAAATTCATAGCAATATAAGCGTACCTCAGGGAAAAAAAAGAAAAATCTCAAACAATCTAACCTTACATTTAAAGAAACTAAAAAACAAATAGCAAACAAAGCCCAAAGTGAGTAGAAGGAAGGAAATAATAAAGCTCAGAGCAGAAATAAACAAAATAGAGTCTGAAAAACAATTTAAAAGATCAATAAAACCAGGAGCTCATTCTTTGAAAAGATAAACAAAATTGATAAACTGTTAACCAGACTCATCAGAAAAAAAGAGTTCCCAAATCAATAAAATTAGAACTGAAAGAGAAGCAATAACTGACACTACAGAAATACAAAATATTATAAGAAAATACTAGAGGGCTTGGGGGACTGGGTAAAAAAAGGTGAAGAGATGAAGAAGAACAAATTAGTAGTTACAAAACAATCATGGGGATTTAGAGTATAGCATAGGGTATAGAGTTAATATTATTGTAATGGTTGTGTGTAGTACCAAATGAATGCTAGAGTAATCGGGAGGATCACTTCATAAATTATATAAATGTCAAAGAAAAATTTTTTTTAATAAAAATAAAAAATAATAAAAAAGAAAATACTATGAACAATTATATGCCAACAAAT
>NW_006443138.1:29875720-29877991 GCF_000325575.1 Pteropus alecto
TGGGCCTGGTGTACTTGGATGGGAGACCACCTAGGAAGACCAGGTGCTGTAGGTGTAAAAAATAAAAAAATATGGATTGTAAGCTGACAAGGTACTTGCAATCTGTGAGGTCAACCAAGGGTTGCCTTGCCTAAAAAATAATAATAATAAAATAAAATAATAAAAAAAGAAAATTATAGGTCAAAATTCCTGATGAAATATAGATGCAAAAATCCTCAATAAAATATTAGCAAACTGAATTCAGCAGCACTTTACAAAGATAATACACTGTAATCAAGTGGGATTTATTCCTGGGATATAAGGTTGGTTCAATATCTGCAAATCAATTAATGTGATACGTCACATAAAATGAAGAATAAAAATCATATGAGCATATCAATAGATGAAGAAAAAGCAATTGACAAAATTTAGAATCCATTTATGATTAAAAAAATACCTAGGAATAAAGTTACTCGAGAAGGTAAAAGACATCTACTTGGAAAATTATGACATTGAAAAAAAATTAAAGAAAATACAAATAAATGGAAGCATATACTATGTTCATTGACAGGAAGAATTAACAACATTAAAATGTCCCAAAAGCTACCCAAAGCAATGCACAGATTCAATGCAATCCCTATCAAAATACCAATGGCATTTTTCACAAAACTAGAACAAATAATCCTATAATATACATGGAACCACAAAAGACCCTGAATAGTTAAAGCAATCTAAGAAAGAAGAACAAAACTAGAGGTATCACACTATCTGTTATTGACATATACTATAAGGCTAAAAACCACTGATACTGGCATAAATATGGATGCATAGATCAATGGAACAGAATAGAAAGCCCAGAAATGAATACCTTCATGGTCAATTAATCTATGACAAAGAAGGCAGGATTATACAAAGGGATAAAGACAGTTTCTTCAATAAACGGTTGGGAAAACTGGACAAATACATGCAAAAAATGAAACTAGACCACCTTCTTACATCATATATAAGAATAAACTCAAAATGGATTAAAGACTTAAATATGAGACTCCAAACCATAATACTCCTAGAAGAAAATATAGGCAGTAAACTTCTGACATGGCTCTTAGTAATATTTTTTTCGATATGTCTCTTGGGCAAAATGAATGGGACTATATCAAACTAAAACAGTTTTGTACAACAAAGGAAACCATCAATAATCTACTGCTTGAGAGAAAATGTTCACTAATGATACATTTCATAATGGGTTAATATCCAAAATTTATAAGAAACTTATACAAATTAACATAAAAAAAACCCCACAAAAAATAAAAACAAAAAAACCCCAATCCAATTAAAAACTGAGAAGAGGACCTGAATAGACAGTTCTTCAAAGAGGACATACTGTTGGCCAATAGGCATATGAAGAGATGCTTAACGTCACTAATCATCAGAGAAATGCAAATTAAAACTATAATAAGATATCACCTCACATTTGTCAGAATGGTTATCATCAAATGAAGAAACAACAAATGTTGGTGAGGATGTGGTGAAACGGTCACCTTCATGCACTGTTGGTGGGATTGCAAATTGGTACAGACACTATGGAAAACAGTATAGAGGTTCCTCAAAAAATTAAAAATAGAATTACCTTATGATCTAGCAATTCCACTTCTGGGTATTTATCCAAGGAAAACTAAAATACTAATTCAAAAAGATATATGCACCCTATGTTCACTGCAGAGCTATTTATAATAGCCGAGATATGGAAGCAGCCTAAGTGCCCACCAATAGACGATTAGATAAACAATAAGTGGTACATATATACAATGGCATATTACTCAGACATAAAAAAGAATTAAATCTTACCATTTGTGATAACATGGACATAGAGGATATTATGCTAAGCGAAATAAGTCAGATGCAGAGAAATACTATATGATTTAACTTATACATGGAATCTAAAGAATAAAACAAACAAACAAAACAGAAACAGAATCAGAGAACAAATCAATGGTTGCCAGAAGAGAGGAGGGTTGGGGGGCATGGGTAAAAAAGGTGAAGGGAATAAGAAGTACAAATTGGTAGTTACAAAATAGTCACGGAGATGTGAAGTACAGCATAAGGAATATAGTCAATATTATAATAACTATGTATGCTGCCAGGCAAGTACTAGACTTATCAGGGGGATCACTTTGTAAATTACGTAAATGTCTAACCACTGTGCAATACCCCCAAAACTCGTATAAAATAAAATTGAATGTCAACTGTAATTGACCAAAAAAAAAAAAAAAAAAAAAAAGATAATAAGCACAA
>NW_006443138.1:29878003-29883689 GCF_000325575.1 Pteropus alecto
TAGGCCAAGGATTTATAAAAAAATTTTACAAGAAATATGCATGGCTTTTGAACAAACAAAAAGGTGCTTTTCTCATTTATAACAAAAGAAATATAAATTCAAACTCTAAGAGATATAACTATAATTTTGATAAACTGCTGTTAGGGAGGGAATGTGGAGAAATAGGTACTCCGTGCATTGTTAGTGAGAATAAAAACTAGTATTACTTCTTTAGAACAATCTATTAAAATTTAAAATGTGCACACATATCCTTTAATTCAGTGAGCTCACTTATATAAACTTACCTTATACATACCGTCACATGTGTGTACAAAGATGTATGTGGAAGAAATATCCTGCAACATTATTTGGGGAGTAAAAGTCTGAAAGAATCTAAATGCCTGTCAATAGAAGGAATGAATATTAAACATGGTTATTATGTAAATTGAAAAATCACCCAGAATGATACTATAGATTGTTCTCAGACACATATATGTATGTTTGTCTGAAAGGACATCGCAATTTCATGATAGTGCTTGACTCTGGAGATAGGAGGAAGGGAATAAAATTGGCTGTGAAGGTCAGAGAATATTTGAACTTAATCTGTAACATTTTACTTCTTTCATGTAAGAGAAAAAAACAGCTATGACTAAAGTGCTCTTATCAGCTCTGGATGGTGGGAACTTCACATATTACACTCTTACTTTTCTGTATTTTTCCAAAGAGCACCATGCAGATCAATGGTATAAGATTATATCTTTTGTGTGAAAAGGTGGACGTGTGCTTTTTTACATGTGAAGTTTCTCTGAAAAGAGAGACAAGGTGACAGTGGCTGAAGTGAGATCGGGGTGGGAGGGAGATGCATTTTTCACTGCACCTTCTTACTATGTATGTACTTAACCATTTGAATGTATTACTTAAAAATAATAATTATAAAGAGCAAACAAACAGAAAGCCAGTTCAGTATGCTTTAAGAGCCTCTTGTACTTAGGGAGGAAGGTAAGCACAGGCCTGCCCTCTAGGTCAAGAGTACTTAGTGTTCCTAGGAGAAGAAAGGACTTCTTTTTGTTTTCTAAATCTTTGCCTGAGGGAAGTAAGGGAGGGATAGACAGAAAGAGATATGCATGCTCTCCATCCTGGCAGTGCGGGCCTTGCTGAGAACTGCGAGCAGCTAATAAACAGCAATTATGTAGTGAACAAGGCAGGGAAAAAAAAAAAAAAACACTGAAAAACATCCAGTATGGCAAAGATAGATATATATTAGGGTGGTGAGAAGGAAGCCCCACGGCAAGGCAAACTTTCAGATGGTTATCCTATTTTCAGTGTCAGAGTCCATAGTAAGAATACAAAAACAAACTGTTCCATCAATGGAAAACAGACAACAAGTAATGGAACCTTAAAGACGTTATGCTAAGTGAAATAAACCATTCACAAAAGGACAGATGCTATGTGATTCCACTTCTATGAGGTCTGCAGAATAGTCAAATTCTGAAAAACATGAAGTAAAGTCGGGGTGCCAGGGCCTGGGGTGGAGGTGGAGATAGGAAGTTAGTGTTTTAATGGGGGCAGTGTTTTAGTTGGAGAAGATGAAACTGTTCTGGAGATGGATGGTGGTCATGGTGGCATAGGAGGGTGCATGTATGTAATGCCACAGAGCCGCAGACTTAAAAATGATCAAAATGGCAAGTTTTATGTTATGTATGTTTTACCACAATTAAAAAAAAGTTACCCACCTTATAAGACTAAAACCTTTAACTGGACATTTAAAGATACAATACTTAACCAGTCTTATTGCCTCACAATGTTTAATCAAACCCTCTTTGATTTTTTCCCTATAAATTTTCTGCCAAGAACATGAAATTCAACTTTGACATTCATATACACACATGCACACACATGTTACTAACAACACATACATAACACGATATAATATTAATGTAAGGAGGAGGTAAGGGAACTAAAAGTTAAATCAAGCTGTATTCAGAGTTGGCAATACACTGTCAGCCCTGTAGGCAGACCAAAGGAAACCTGTAGAACAAAGGAAGATTTCTGTTGGGATTGCTAACAAACCATGTCCCCACACCTTGAAGGGAAAACAGAGTCTTTAAGTCTCACCCGAAACAAAACAAAATCATTCGTTCCTTACAGCTGAAACCATGGGAACATACGGGTCAAAGGCTGGGAATTGCCAGCCGGCCTTTCCCGCTACATATTCTGCTCCTTTCACCCTGTATGCCCATACCAAAGGAAAATGGATAAACAAAGTCTTGTAAACTGTAATTCATAGAAATTAAGAATGAAATATAAACTGAAATCCCCGAGCACTCGGAGTCCCTCTCAGTGTCCTTTTCTCTGTCTCTCTCATTGTCTCTGTCTCTCTGTCTCTCTGAGTCTCTCTCAGGCTGTCTCATTATCTGTCTCTGAGATGAGACCACGCTCTGTCTGTGGAGGGTTACCCCTTCTCTAATCAACTTTCCTTTTGCCTTTGACTCTGGCGTGCGTTTGAATTCTTTCTTGCGCTCAGCCAAACACCCTCTCTCAGTGCAGGGCTACTCGGGGGAATTTGCTCTGTCCTGCTCAATATAACATAACAACATAGATATGTGTATATATGTGTATGTATGTATATACATATATATGTAAAACTAACAACAACAACAAAACCAAACTAAAAACAACAAGCAAGTTTTAAGAGGGGAAGGCAGTAAGTCTTACTCAGATTTCCTTCACACAAGCTCAAAACATCCAACAAACCTCTTTCTGTTTTCTTTGGTGGCGGCCAGAATTGTTGCAACTGTGAGAATCCTCTCCCTCCACACTCTTTTCCCACATCTCCACACCAAGGCCACACCTCTTGCTGACATTCAGGGAGATAGCATTTCATACTTTTTGACCTTTTCACCAGTGTCCTAACTGAATTTCTTTCCAAAGGCAGTGTCATAATATGTGTGAGTGACGTGTCTTGAGCTCTGGGCTTTAGGGAGAGTCTTGGCCTTTGGACTTTGAACAGAACAAGGGCAGAGGGAGTCTGGTATCTGGAAGAGAGATTGGTGCTGCCTTGCTTCAGCCAAACTCTGGTTTTTAACTTCTATAACAATGGCCCAATCCCTGCCTGCCCCAATGCTGATCAGGCCACTTAATTCTGCTCTCACTTTGAATTAACGGTCTGAGCGAGAGCCAAGGTGTCGTGTGGCATGTCACCCTACTGGCCTCCATCAAGAAGAGGACGCCTCGGTGTGCCCAGTGGAGGCCTGTCCTCTAGACCTCTCGCCTCCCACTCAGTGCCACAGGATCACCACCTGGCCTAAGCTCATGGAAACGTCACTGCTGTCAGACTCAGAAAAGGGAGAAATGGAAACTCTTGATGGTGACTGAGAAATCTAATGAAAATATCCCTAATTTGGCTTGATCCTTGTCTAAAAGAATTTCTACTTCACTTGTTTATTTGGCTGGCAAATAGGAGTTCTGGCTTAGAAGGAGTGTTGGGGAGAAATAGACTATTATAACATTTGGGTACAATTTGAATCCTTTATACATTATTTTTTGTTTGTAACATCTTCAAAGAATCTCTAATAAATTGCCAGAAACATCACGACCTTTTGCTTTCACAGACCAAAAAGTCCTTCAGCACATCTTATTTTTTCTGGTGTTAACACAAAAAACAGGGCTCATTCTGGAGTCTTACATATCTCTAAAAATGCAGGCCAGAAGTAATATTTGGCTTCTTCCACACTTGAATCTGACTCTCTTTCTGGAAGAATTTGGGGAGGCAAGTGCTAATGTCACATCCCTTCTGAGGGCTGAGAATTTGGGGGTGGAGGGGAACCAGCTCCCAAAGGAGGGAGAATAAACCAAGACAGGAAGGGGACCCATCAGCCTACTTGGGCTTTTTAGATTTCTTTGGAGACCTTGCCTGGAAGCAAAACGTTTTCACCTTAGAGTAGAATAGTGCTTTGCCTTTATGTTTTTACTGCATGTAATTCTCTACACTGCCCCAGGACTGGTACCTTTTCCCCCTTATTCATTCTCCTCTATTTCTATCCTCCCCTATTTCACCTTAATGGTACAAGTCTTCCAAAAAACTGGTCAATGAAGGAAGTCCCGATGATTGGTTTATTCATTCACCATGTATTTGCAGAGCACGTAATATAAAAATTGCTACAGGTTTAAATTTCATTCCATTAATTTAAGAGATGATATCATTTACATCTCATTTGAAAAGACTTTACTCACTTCAACTCAGCTATCTTTTTCTTTTCAATATAAAGTTGCTGGCATGTTATCAGATGAAGTTCTGAGTCATGAGTCCACAGAGGGCCAATATACCTGACGCCTGGTGAAAGGCCAGCCACGTTGTCCTCACTGTAATTACTCCTTCCTTGGTAAGTGCAGAGTTCATGTTACCCCATGGTTCTCAACCAGCATCAATGTCTGCCTTGAAGTTGGAGCAACATAGCTTTTTCCTGAGATTCAGATGCACTTACTTTTTCATGCTTTAAAAAACATTTTAACTTTACTAATATAGCTAAATAGACACTGTTTCTCCTTCCATTACTTTTTCTAGCTTCTAAAGCTGTATGCTTCCAGGGTTCTAAGGCTCCACCAGGCCCATCCCAGATCCACCATGGGGATAAGAAGTACACAGAAGCTTCAGCCTAAGTCCCATTACAGTGTGGACAATAAAAGAGGTTCTATGGAAAGTGACCTCACAGGATGATCAAATCATAAATGGGCAGGTCTTGGTGGGTAGTCATGTCCCTGTGTTACCAAAGAGTGGAGATCCCTTCCTGGTGCGTTGTCCAGGTTCTTGATGTCTCGAACAAGGAATTGAGCAAGACACCCAAATACAGTAGGAAAGAAAAGCTTTATTAGAAAGGAAAGTACACTTCCAGACATGGAAGTGGGCCTGAGCAAGAGAAGCATGGCTCAAAAGTCCTGTTAACAAAGACTTCAAGGTTTTTATCTCTATTTGCTGTGGGTGGTTACTTTTCTTAGAGGAGTGGGTTTCCTTGATTGACAACTAAGATTGACAGGACTCAGTGATTCATCATTTGCTTTCTGCACATGTTTGTTCCCAATCTGTTACAATGATATTAATGAACTACTGGGCATAGGCATCATATTATAATGATAATATAATGAGGCTCAGGTGAATTGAAGTTTGTTTGGGTCTTCATTGCGCAGGTGCGAGTGACTGGCTTAACCTGGTACCTAATTCTGCTTACTTGCTTCTTTGTGGGAGTTAAAAAAATGCCTTCTGGCTTGCTTAATGTGGGTGGGTTAGGGCGGACCCCTTCTAGGATAGAATGACCTCAACGTCTTTGCGGGTAGGCCCGAAAGCCCCTAACTTTCCTGCCTAACTCTTTTTTAAGAGTCATGAACCCCCTTATTATTAGTATGAATGTTGAGGAATGAGAGGTCTCTTCTTCCGTATCTGCTTCCTGCTTAGAATGGCTGTAGTCCCTGCCTACAGGAGTTTCTTGGAGCTTTTTCCTTTTCTGCCTCAGTCAGGGTGGGGTGCCACCTCAGTCCCTAGACAAGGAAAAGACACGAACTTATTATTTAAACCATATATCTATTAATTTCTATTATTGATTTGCCTATTAAGTGAATAAAGGGAAACAGGCTTGGTTAATATATTTCTTAAAGAGTGAAAAAGACCTTTGGCCTAAAGTCCCCTCCCCTCCCAGACACTTAAAGGCCCTGT
>NW_006443138.1:29883710-29901811 GCF_000325575.1 Pteropus alecto
AAGGGCCCTGTCTGCCTTAATACCATCTCTGCTAACAATGGGCTGATGACCCTTATTAATAGCCAGAGGATCTGAGTCACAACTTTCGGGGCAATTATCAGGATTTGAGAGAGAGGGCCTTTTTCCCAAAGAAAGGTGGAAACCTAACTAGGTTTACTAAAAAGATTAAGAACTCTGCAAGAGATGTCCCATTTCATTTCCTGCTAGAAGATTAAGAATTTTACAAGTGGTGTCCTGTATCACCAGGCATATAACTTCTTTAGTAAAAAAAAAAAAAAAGGCTTATTTTTGCTTTAAGCAAGCCCTGTCCATTGTTCCTGTGCATCTACTTTCATCCCTCTGATGCCTCTTTTCAGATCCCTCCTTCTAAAGAGTCACCACCCTCAAAAGAACATAATCTCCTTAACTATTATTCTATAATTCCATCCCAACCCTGCTTTCTCTCACCCTCATGTTACCTTCCTTAACCTTCCTTCCTTAATTCCAAATTCATAAAAGAAGCTGCAAACTGTCACTTCTTGGAAGCATTTTTCTCAGTTTGTTGAGATCTTGCTTCAGACATATCCTCTATTTGACTCAAATAAACTCATAAAAATTCTGTTCAGGTTTGGATGTTTCTTACCTCAATATCTGTCACCCTGGTGCCTGGGGGTCTGCTGTTCCCTCTCTAGTTCTCTCTTGTTGATGGCTTAGGGCTGGGTCTTTACTTGGTTTCCCTGTCTAGGCTTCCAGTTTCCTGTTGAGATTAGAGACTGTAATGCTTACATCTGCCCAGTATTGGTTCCTTTAGGTAACCCTCACTAGTTTTATGTGATGCTGGTGAGGCTCTCAAGGCTGACCTCCATCTCCCTCCTAACCCCCAAGTAATAAAGTGTGAGCATGTGACCTAGGCCGAACAGTCAGAGAACTCTATCCTCCCTAGCTGTGGTGGCTGGTTCAGGGTTAGCTATAGAATCCATGTCAGACCAATTAGAGCCTCCAGACTTCTTTTTTTCTTTTTCTTTCTTTCTCTCTTTCTTTCTCTCGTTTCTCTCTCTCTCTCTCTCTCTCTCTCTCTCTCTCTCTCTCTCTCTCTCTTTGTTCTTTCTTTCCTTTTTTTTAACTAAAGTTACCTGTAAAAATGGTCTCTGTTCATTAGGGCTACTAAGCTTGGAGAAAGTGACACAGGGACAGCTAACAACTCTCTTGCCTGTGGCAACAGAGCCTATATACAGGTTAAAGTCAAGCAGAAACAAGCAAAGTCAGAAATAGTGTGATGGATTGGGTTACTGCTTCAACTTTTCACTGTCTCCCTGAAATTATATATATAGATGGAGAGATCTATCACCTGTCTGTCTGTCTGTCTACCTTATCTATCATCTATCTATCATCCATCCATCTATCTATCTATCATCTCTATCTATCATCTATCAATCATCTATTATCTATAGAATCTTTTGCCATGTTGATGCCAGACAGCTGCACAAAGTGGAAGTCCAAAGAGGGACCCCGATCCTGGAGCTCTGGTGACTGGATTCTTGTCCTATGTCACGAGAAAGAATTCAAGGATATGACAAACAGCAAGCTGGAAAGTGCAAGTTTTATTAAAGCAAAAGTACACACTTAAGGAAAAGTATGGGCAGCTCGGAGAGTCTGCCCTGAGGTGACTGAATTACGGGCTTTTGTTTTCTTGCCTTAGGCATTGTCCCAAGGTTATCCGGCCTGCCTCCCAGTCTTGTCTTGTTTACCATGTCACATGGAGGGGAGGAGGCGGCCCAAGACTATCTATCTTGTTTCCTGGCCTTGGCTTGTTTCTCCTGCTGGAGTTTCATGCTTGAAATCGAAACAGGGAGAGGGCTGAGTAAGGGACTGATGAAAATTTCTAGAGCTGCACCCTGGAGGGGGTGAGGAACTTCCCTAGGCTAACTATTCTGCCTCAGTGTGACTTTGTAGTACTTCCCAGGAGAGTAAATGGAATTTATAGCCCTGCCCATTGACTTTGGACTTGGCCATATGATTTTCTTTGACCAGTAGATTGTGATGGAAATGACCAGTGTGCCCAGTCTAAGCTAAGGTCTTAAGAGTTTCCACCAACCACTTTGGGCCTTCTGCCCTCTTCCATGAAAGGACCAGGCCCTAGGACGCTATTAAGCCTTCTGCTTTGGTCCCAGGATGAAGACACAGAAAAAATCTGTAGCCAGTTTGAAGGCTGGAGTCTAGCTGAATCCAGCCAAGCCCAGTGAGTATTAGCTTAATCATAGCCAATCTGTGGACCTGTGAGAATAAAATAAATATTTGTTGTTATAAGTCATTGAGAATTTGGGGATTATTTGTTACACCGCACGATAATAGCAAATCTGACTAACATAGATGGCAAGTGAAAAGTTCTGAGTACATTATTTAAACCACTAGTTCCCATTGCATCTGAAGTCAATACCACCAAATAGCGTGGGTTGAGCTTCTATTATTAGGAACCAAAAAAAGTCCTGACCAATGCAAAAAGCTTTTCCTAAGCTCCTAGGTTGTTGTCATATTACCTTGACAAGTCACTACCAAATCTATCTCCCAGAATATTTGTTCTGTATGTCAGCTGGGATCCTGACATTAACAGTCAACTCATCAGCAATTACACTGTTGCCACGGCCTTACCTTTACTCTCACCCAGTTAAAACTCTTAACCCCGTTGCTGTATCTAGCTGCCAATAATCATTCGTCCCTTATCCTCAGGGCTGACATCTGCCTATAGTTGCACTTTGGCATAACTTCTGGATGCTCCCTTTTTTAGGTCCAGCTTCCTCAGCTGGGTCTGTTTCTTCAACTCCTTTGGTTTACTTAGCATTTGGCTACACCCTTGCCTGCAAACTTACACATCTCAAACAGAATCCACTCCTTCTTTGATAATGTTAATATGGCAAATATTTATTTAAAAAATAAATAAATATTTATTTTTCCTTAATTCAGGGTATTACCTTTGACTTTACTTCATATAGAATGTTCCTTTCTAACCTACCTGAATTCTATTCTGGAGTTAAGCTCACGAGGATAGGAAATCTAAAAACGTAGATCATTTTGTCTGAATCTAGAAATGGGAGCATGGAAAGCAAAAATGGTGGGTGTCCCTCCATGGAGCAGGTGCATAGCTCCAATAAAATCCACATCTTATCAGGGATTATTTATATAACATAGATGACATTAAGCCAAAAGTGTAGATTGCTCTTCAGACTCCTTAATTCTTTTTAATATATATATATATATAATTTGCAGAAATTTATAAGATTTTTTAAAAATTTAAGCACAAATAATAATATACAAAACACAAATAATGTAACTAAAGTCTCTATTCTCCCAATCCAATATTTATAACTATTACACTTTTGTCATATGTACCTCATCTTTTTTTCTCCAAAGAAATAAAACATTATGAATATAGTTAAAAATCCCTTTAACTATCACTCTTAGTCCTGTTCTTTCTCCCTCTCCATACTATGAGCAGATAAGTTTTTCTTTTTACTTCAAATCAATGCCATTTTCCTATTCATGTTGTTTTGCAACTTTTTAGTCCATGTATTTTTGAGATCAATGCACACTGATCTACATAGATCTAGTTTATTCCTTCTAATGACATACAGTATTACAATGTATAATTGTACCATATTTTATATATACATTCCTACACTGATGCATACATATTTAGGTTGTTTCCAGTTCTCTTGCTATTACAAAGAATGTTCTATGAACATTGTTGTACATGTTTTCTAGTGCAAAAGCTGATCATGTTACTCAGCATCTCTTACTTCCTCCTGAAAAATGCAAGAATCTTAGCACCTTGTAATCCTATATACCACCACCCTATCTTACCTGCTATTTTGTGAGATACTATAGTTCCACTTTCCTTATATATTCACCCTCAATGTAATATACAGTTATGTAGTGAATGCATATTTAGATTTACTTAATGTTTTACCAGTTTATTTGCTCACTATTCTTTCTAGCTTTTTTTTTTGTTTTCTGGAGAGATCAGTTATTATTTTCTTTTGTATGCATATATATGTGTGTGGGAACTAGATAACGCAAGTAAAAATTTATGAAGATGGTGACGGAAGGAAATCTAACTTTGGGTGGTGAATGCACAATGCAATATATATATGACATATTATTGAAAATTGTGCAGTTGAAACTGATTTTATTAATCAATGTCACCCCAATAATTTTTAATAAAAATAAATATATATGAAAATATGCACATACTATAGTATTTATGTATGAATAATATGATGTCTGAGATAAACTTCCAATTAATCTGGGAAGGATAAAAGTGGATGAGGACATAGATGAAATAAGACTGGTTGTGTACTGACAGTTATTAAAGCTGGGTTATAGATACAAGGAGCTTATGCTATTTGATCTATTTTTTGTTAAAGAATTTAGAAAAAGGAAAAAGCACTGTCTGGAACTAGAGGTTCTAGGCCCCTGTAGTCATCCAGCAGCTGACTAGCTGTGCCATTTTTTAAAAGTCACTTTCCTCCTCTGGGCCTCAATTTTCTTCTCTCTAAAATGATCACATTGGACCAGATGATTTTTAAGATTCCTTCCTGCTTCGACATAATGAGAGATATCTTACATCTTTTTTGTTGATGTTTGTTTTTATTGAGATATGTTTTTTATTTTTCACTGTATTTAGTTGATCTTTGTTTTTTTATTCATATAACGTGATTCACCATTTTAAGGTGTCCAATTCAGTGGTTCTCAGTATATTTACAAGATTGTGTAACCATCATCTCCATCCAATTCTATAACATGTTCATTACCGTCAAAAGGAATCTCATACTCGTTAGCAGTCACTCTCCATTCTTCTCTTACCCCAATCCCTGGCAAACACTAACCTACTTTCTGTCTCTATGGATTTACTGTTCTGGACCTGTTATATAAATGGAATCATACCACATGCAGCCTTTTATGTCTGGTTTCTTTTACTTAGCCCAGTGTTTTCAAGGTGATTCACATTGTAGCGTTTATCAGTATTTCTTTCCTTTTTACGGGCAAATAATATTCCACTGCATATATAATATCGCATTTTGTTTAACTAATTATCAGTTGATGGATATTTGGGCTGTTTATACTTTTTGGCTCTTACAAATAATGATGCAATTAACTTTCATATATGTTTTTATGTATCATCAATTTTGTATCACTAGTTTTCTTTGGTATAAACTTAGAGATATTGCTGGGTCATATGATAACTTTATATTAATTTTTTGAGAAACTGCCAGACTGTTTTTCACAGTAGTTACATCATTTTACATTACCACAGAAATATGTGAGAGTTCCAATATTTCCACTTCTTCATCAATATTTGTTATTTTCCTTTTGTTTTTTTTTTTTTGATGATGCAGTAAAATAAAATTTTTTTGAGAGATTTTTTTAAATTAAATTTATTGGGTTGACATTGATTAATAAAATTATATAGGTTTCAGGTGTACATTTCTATAGTATATCATCTGTATATTGCATTTTTTTTTTCACCACCCAAAGTCAAATCTCCTTCCGTCACCACATATTTGACCCCCTTTACCTTTTTCTACCTCTTCCTCCCTCATTTTCCTCTGGTAACCACTAAGCTGTTGTCTGTATCTATAAGTTTTTGTTTGTTTGTTTGCCTTGTTGCTTTCAGTTTTATATTCCACATATGAATGAAATCATATAGTTCTCAACTTTTTCTGTCTGACGTATTTGTTTTTTTAAGTATAGCCATTCTAATAGGTATAAAGTGTTATCTCATTGCAGTTTTGACTTGCATTTCCCTAAAGACGAATGATGTTGAGTATCTTTTCATATGCTTATTGGCTATTTGTAGATCTTCTTTGGAGATGTGTCTATTCAAATTCTTTATCCATTTTTAAATGGAGCTATTTGTCTTTTTATTGTTGAGTTGTAAGAATTCTTTACATAGCCTGGATCCTAGATCTTTATCAAATATATGATTTCAAAATTTCCCATTTTGTGAGTTGTCTTTTCACTTGTTTGATACACAAAATCTTTAATTTCAATGAAGTCCAATTTATTTTTCTTTAGTTCTTTGCGTTTTAGGTATCATATCTTGAAACTGTAGCCTAACTGGAGAATATAAAGATTGAAATCTATGTTTTTTTTCTAAGAATTTTATAGTTTTACTGTTTACATTTAGGCCTGCAATCCATTTTGAATTAATTTTTGTATATGGTATTAGGTAGGGGGTCTAAATTCATTATTTTGCATATGGCTATCTGTTGTACCACCATCATTTGCTGAAAAAACTATTCTTTCTCCACTGACTGGACTTGGCACCCTTGTCAGAAAGCAATTCACTATAGATATTTCAGTTTATTTCTGGACTCTCCATTCTATTCCATTGACATATATATATGTTATATATATATGTCATATATATACATATATTCTTATACTGGTATCACACTGTCTTGATTACTGTAGCTTTGAAGTAAGTTTTGTTTTGTTTTTTCCTTTGAAGTAAATTTTGAAGTTGAGAATTGTGAGACTTTCAACATTTTTCTTTTTCAAAATTGTTTTGGCTATTCCATGTCCCTTGCTTTTTCATGTGAATTTTAAAATCGGTTTTCTATTTCTGCAATAAAAGTAATTGGAATTCATAAATCTAATTCGTACCAAACTTCTCCATGAGGACTGGCAACTTGTCTAACTTGGTCACTGTTTTATCTCCAACACCCAGCACAGGGCCTGACCCAGAGTAGATACTCAATATTTAGAGAATAAAAAATTGTGCAGTTTAAAAAATAGCAATAAAATGTACTCAAGCCAAAAGATATTAATGGAATATCAAGCCACCTGATCAAACTTCATTTATTTCTTTTTTTAAAAAAACAAACAAACAAACAAAAAAACACCTGTGTATCTATCCCTAAACAATACATTGGTTAGTTTTGCCTATTTCCTAACTTTTGTATAAATGAAATCATATTGTATATACTCCTCTGTGACTTGTTTATTTCAAAGCACATTATATTTTGAACTTCATCACGCTAATACATGTAGCTGTTGTTTATTCATTAATTTTCACTGCTTATTCTATTATATAAATATATAGCACCTTATTTATCCATTTGGTTTGTTCCATAATGAGCCATGGTTCTATAATGAACTATGATGCTATTAGATGTTCCTGTATGTTTCTGAGTCATAGGATATTTGCATATTCACCTATACTTGTTAATCCAAATTGTTCTCCAAATTGGTTATAAAAATTTACACTCCCATCTGAGTAGGCGAAGATTCTTACCATTGTCTTTTGCATTTTATGTCTTCCTTTTGGGTCCAGTTTCCTTCTTCCTGAAGTATACACTTTAGTTGTTTATTTTATTTTATTTTTTTTCAGAGAAAATCTGTGAATGTTAAGCTGTCCTGGGCTTTGTCTTATTGAAAATATCTTTATTTTTCCTACACTCCTTGAATAAGAATTATTCTGAACACAGGATTCCGGATTGACAGTATTTTTTGTTTTTCTCTCATCTCTTTGAAAATATTATTCCATCATCTTTGGTCTTTATTGTTTCTTCTGATTGTAATTCCTTTGTCTTTTGTCTCTGGTAGATTTTAAGATCTTTGTCTGTGGTGTCTGCAATTTCACCATGACATTTCTGGATGTGAATTTCTTTTTGTTTATTGTACTTGGCACTCATTGTGATTCTCGAATCTGAGGATTCATATTGTTCATCAGTTCTGAAAAATTATCAGTGATTATCTTTGAATATTGATCCTCCTCCATTCCTTCACTTTTCTCTTTCTATTATTAGAGTTATAGTGAATATATTATCCTCTTTGTTTCTAAATCTTCATTTTTTTCTCTTTTGTTTTGTGTTGCCTTCTGGGTAAATCCATCCAGTCCATTGGTTTTCTTCAACTATGTCTAATCTGATGTTCAATTTATTCACTAAGTTTTTATTTATAATTTTTAGAATTTGATTATTTTGCATTTCTACTTGTTCTTGTTTCATTGACTCTTGTTATTTCGTATATTTCTTTTAGATGTTATAATTTTAAAACACTTATTTTATCATCTCAATCTCCAAGGCAAATGAAGCTTAACTTACTTTTACTACAGTAGTTTTTCTTCCTTTTGTGTTTCTAGCACCTGGAAATCTAACTTTCTTTTTTGAATATTCAGCTTTACATATAAAAGAAAACATGTTGAATTTATTCAGCAGTTCTAGGTGTTTGTTGCAGGAGAATTTTGAGGTCATCTGGTCTGCCAACTTGCCAAATTTGAAGTCTATTAATTAACTGTATGTAAGTGGGTATGTTTTAATTTAAAAAATTTAATTGTGGTAAAAAACACATATAAAGTGTATTAATTAACTTTTAGTAGGATGGTAAAACTACAAAGAGAATGCCCTTTTTTAGTTGCAGTATTAGGAAGGACTTTTTAATAGGCTAATAGGAAGCAAAGATTTTCCAAGGGAATGAAAGAGAGGCAGGGAGTGAAGGGCATATTCTGGGAATGGTAGATAGTTGGTTTGGCTGGATCACAGTATAGAGTTCATGGAGTAATGTGAGCGAATTTCTAAAATAGTAAATTGGAGACAGACTGTGGAGGGTCCTGGCTTTCAGCTTGAGGGAATTTGAAGGTTTTTGAACTAAATTCATTTTGAAAGTTAGTCTTGGCAGCAGAATATAGAGTGGTTTGGAGGGAGGTGAGATCGATGACAGGGAGACCAATTAGGAACTTATTGCAATAGCCCAAAAAGAAGGTACAAAGGCCTGACAAAGGCTCAGAGCTGTTGAAATGACCAAAGCATAATTGTAGGTATTGACCAAATTGGGGCCAAGAGAAGATGCCAATATAGACATATGACACAGCAGCATTCTCTAGAGCTAAGTTGCTTCCCAATGGAGTAGCATTATAGACTCTTAAATGTGCTATTTATAAAATGTCTGCTAATTAGCCTCTTGAGCCAGCTGAAGCTCTCCTGTGATTGAACCCAAGCTTGAATAGCATGCATCGGTGTGGTTTGAAAAATGGGTTTTGAAACAGGGAAAGTAGAGTAAAACAGAAAGACTCCTGGCTCTATAGAATTTAAACAACTGTTCTTAGCATTGGCAGAAAGAGTTTTAAGTGGTTTACATCTATTGTTAACATGATCTTCTATAATCATTGCTCTGGCTATTGATCTTCACATTTCTTAGCAATGCAATTTAATCATCTGTTCCCACTGAGCCAGATATCCAATAGGTGGCAAGCCAAATATCCAATAGGTGGCAAGCCAAATTGTCTTGGTTTGCACTTGTTTTCACATTACTCTGTTATGTCCTAAGGTTATTTTCATGTTTTCTGTGTGTGAGTCTCCCTTTCCCAAATTGTTGTGGATTGTGTTATAACTTGTTTCTTAATTGGCTAAATTTAAATAAACACCAGCTGTTTAGAGATGCCACATTTAGTATTTAATTGATGAACGAACTAATGAAAATCAGTAGAACAGAACCGTGAAGCTAAGAAGTTTATTGCAAAAGAACTCGAATAACTTGATTCTGAGAATAGGTGATTAAGATGTGGGTGTGGAGAGAGGGAGTTATTAAGCTAGAAAAAAACCAGAAAGTAAAGCCAAATATTGCAGTTCCTTACTAAATTTATGACATCTACATAGATTTTGCATTAAATTTTTATATATTCCTTCATGTGCTCTCTAATTGCTAGTGTTGCTCATTATGGGACAACTGGCATTTCACATACTTCACATTTTTTGTGAGCTTGTTCCACAGTAACTTTTAAATTCATACTCTTGATGCCTATCATAGTTCTTATTACATAGTAAATATTCAATAAATCTTGTTAAGCAGATGAGTGAATGAATGAGTGATGCTATTAAAAAGGAACTGGATGATATTTTGAAATCACATTTAGACACTACTAAAAGGCATTAAGACATCTTTGCCTTCCTTTTCTCCCTTTCTTTCTGTCAACATTTATTGAGCACTCAATACAAGCCAAGCACAGTGTTACATGCTGAAAGTTGCAGTGATTTACTCTTTCACCTTGAAACAATTTGGCAGTTGATGAAAAGCTGTAAAGTTTGTTATTTAAAAATATCCAGTTCTTAGATTGGATGATATGCTACAAGGCTTACAGTTTTATTATTGCTCTGGGTTTATACTTCATAGGACCATTAGATTTCAAAAAAAAAATCTTATTGTCTTTGGCAGTGATAGCTAATTTACAATTTTAAGTAACTAGCACTTGGACTAGGCATCCTTTACCTGGGATTGAGTCATAAAGGTAAATATATAGTTTTGGAGGGGGAGGGGCAGTCCTCTGGCAACTTGTAAATATAGTGTATGTATTTATTTTTCTGAGGGTTATAGATTCTCAAAGGAGTCTATAACCCAAAAAATGTTAATAGCAACTCTATGTGCTTTGCTACATAGTCTAGTAGTTAAGTGCTTGGGTACTATAGTTATAGTCCCTCTGTTTGAATCCTGGCTCTGCTATATAATGGCTGTGTGACCTTAAACAAATCACTTAACCTCTTTGTGCCTCAGTTTCCTCATCTGTAAAATGTAGATAACAAGAATACTATGTCATGGGGTTGTAGTAAGGATTACACAGATATCCTCACCACTATACACACACACACACACACACACACACACACACACACACACAAATTTTAATCTTCGCTATAACCCCATGACATAGTACTATTGCATACATGTACATAACTCAGAAAATGCTCAGCACATAATATTTTCTATGTAGTAGCTATTGTTATTATAATTATTACATAGATGTGACATCGATGACAATGATGGTGACAATCATGATGACTTATACCTTCTTGAGGCCACTAGGAGTGAATGCAAATGAACAGCCAAAAGAAATGTTGAATAACCAGCTGACCATCCCAGGTACAGTTAATACAGCCTTTCTCTTCTCATACTTTAAAGCCAGCCAGGGTCTTTAACCTGGGTAATCTGACTCAACTGCTAAAATGAGTGTATCAAGTTGAATTACAGTGGCAAAAGCAATTTGCTATTTAGATTTAACTAAAATGTATATAGATTCTACTTTTTAGCCTGAGATGAAACTGACTCATTGCCACTGTTCTATTTTTTTTTATCCCATGGAGTGTGCATTGTCAATGCTCTACCAGTGATAAAGGTGAACAGCGAAATGTGGGTTTTTGCTTAGCTACCCTAAAGCGTCTCTCTTGCAGTTCTCCCACAAAAGACTGGCAATTGGAGAAATGTTTTCTTTAAGTCCTGATCTCCACCCACTGACCTCCACTGCTGAAAGGGTTAGTTGAATTAGATTAGATTAGATTAGATTAGAATTCTTTCCAAAGGTCTTTATCTTTTTCTAGTATTGAAATACAATGTTTTCTTTAGATAATTGAATTTCAGGGTTATTTGTTTACCTTTGTTGGGTCAGTTTTGCCTCCTCACATGCCTGAGAGTGATTTTTCCTATATGTTATTTTTGAGGTCTCTACTTTTCTCTTTTTTTTCCTTCCTACTTTTTTTTTCTTTATCCTTTCCTTGCACAAATAATCACCAGTTCCTGCAGTGACCGCCCCCAGGAACCTGCTTCCCACAACAGTGGCTACTTCTCTCTCTGGACTTTGCCTCTGGAAACAAATCTACTGGGGGAAACTCCTTAAAAAAAAAGTGCCAAGATGAAATTGTGTAAAGTGATTTTATTCAGCTTTTAAAGTGATTTTATTCTAGCAGACTTAAAATCTGATTGATCTTTAGATAATTCTCTGACTCTTTTCAGGAGTGGAAGATTGAAGCCTAAGGTCAAACCCCTATTGCAGTGTTTTTTCCAAATGTGGTCCATGGCAACAGGACCAGCTACATAATTTGTGAGATGCAGTGCAAAATGAAAACGAAAGGCTTCTTGTTCAAAGTTATTAAGAATGTCTAGAAGGCAACAAGAGAACATTAAATCAAGTGTAGGGCCCTTTTGAGTACAGAGCCCTATGCAAGTGCACAGGCCATACATCCATAAAGCCAAGTCTGTGTGGAGCCCATAGCATCAGAATTTCTGGAATCCAACAGGTGAAAGTCTAATTAATGAGACCAACCAGCGAACCAATGAATTGGAATCTCTGGGGATACTGTTTGAGAATCAACATTCTTAAAAGGCTTTCCAGATGTGGATTTTGTACACAAAAAGATTGAAAACCTCTGACCTATTTTCTCCATTTGCTTGGGAAGAAGAAAAAGCAGTTTCTGTCTTTTAAAAGTGTTTGGCTTGCTTGCTTGGATAGCTGCCCAAGGCAGCTGAGAGCACCTACGACCTTCACATTTCTTTTTGCTCTCACACTTTTTATGCTTCTTTCTCTCCTTTCCTCTTCCATTCTGCACTTGTTTTGGACCTATCAGTGGTACCCCAGGCATGGCTAAACTTGGTTGATAATAGCTACAAATTATTAAACAAAGAGAAAGTTTGAGAGGAAGGAGTAAGACTTTCAATGGTCTGGGCACTTTTTCTGTAGGAATTATGTCTTTTTGTCAGAACCCCCCTTTCTTAACCAGTTTGCTTTTACTTCTAACATGACAGAAAACGATAAAAAATCAGAGAAACATAGCTATGTGAAAAATGGCGATCCCACAGTCCCACCCTCAGGGACTATTTGGTCACATTTATTGGAACATTTCAGATTCCTCCACAGTAAATGCCTGCCTCTTGGAACTTATTCCTGCAAATTGTTACTTGACCAAATTGCAACACCAAGGGCTCAAGAATTCATCCTGGGTCACTTGAAGAAATAATTCTTATCAAATTACTCTAAGCACCTGGTTGTAAAATCTGAGTTTAGCTATACATCATTTAGATATCTCAAGTTCAATAAACCTCTTTATATTATGGATTTTAAAGTTTAGCCCAGCAAATCCTTTTTTTTTGGCTCACAGTTTTCTCTGTGTGAGTTATTGCTTAAGTAGTCACTAAGCCGAACAGATGCTATCTTGGGTTTTTTGTTAATGAAAAGCTGACAGATTATTAATTAACAGGTGCTTCTAAACTACTTATAAAACTACTTTTTTCTTTATTGATTTTCACCTCTATTTCTGTTTTTTTTCCCTCAGTATTTGTAGCTTCCTAAAACAAAAGCTTTATTACTCTGCATTCTTAAAATAGTAAAAACCTTTGTGTTTCTATTTCCATTCTCACAGCAAATGAGAAACTAAATGAAGATAATCTTTTATAACTTTGAAATATTACATAACCCTGAAATCCTTAAAAAAATTTTTCTGCTTACTTTTCATTTTGGCAAAGGACTTATAGGCAAAGAACTCTTACAGTTCAATAAGAAGAAGAGAAACAACTCAATTTTTAAAAATAGACAAAACATTATCTTTTAAGAGAAGAGATAAAAGCTTCAACATCATTTGTCATTAGGAAAGGCAAGTTAAAACTATAATGAGATAATAATAATATACCCACTAGAACAGCTAAAATAGAAAATCTGACCAAACCAAGTATTGGTGAGGATGTGGAGCAAATGGAAACGTCTAACATTGCTGGTGAGAGTGTAGAATGGTATAACCTTGTCGGGAAACAGTTTGCCAGTTTCTCATAAAGTTAAACAAAGTTATCATATGACCCAGCTATTTCACTTCTAGATATTTACCCTAAAGAAATAGAAGCATATGTCCTCTCAAAGATTTGTACATGAATGCCCATAGCAGCTTTATTTATAACAGTCAAGAGCTGGAAATGAACAAACTATTAATATATTCAACAACATGAATGAATCTCAGACACATTATGTTGAGTGAAAGAAACGAGACACAAAAGAGTACATACATATTGCATGATTCCATGGACTTAAAATTCTCAAAGAGGAAAAACTAATCTATAGTGACAGAAAGATCACCAGTTGCCTGGGGCAGGGTTGGAAGAGGATTATTGACTCCAAAGGGGCATGAAGGAATTTGAGGGATAGTTGGGAGCATTCTGTGTTTTGATTGAGGTGGTGCTTTCACGGTGTTACTGAACTCAAGGGATTCGTTTAGCCTGCACTCGTCAAAGCCAAAAAAAGATACCGACAGGAGTTTGCAGCAAAGAAAGTAGAGGTTTATTTTAGGAAATGGCACCAAGTCTGGAGACGCAGGTGAGCTAACTCAAAGACCTGGCTCCCCAATGGCCAGGGGATAGGTTATATAGGGGAAAACTCATTAGTCATGGTAGCTAAGGGAGTTGGGATAGGATTGGCTGGGGTAGGAGTCAGTGGATCACTGCATCAGATCCTGATGTCAGTCGTGGTGTCATTCTCTCTGGTTTCAAGGGGATGGTAAGGTCATTCTGCCTTCATGAGTGCGGAACTGCAAGATGTTATGTTTAGTTTGACTCAAATTCCTATTTCTGTGTCAACAGACCCAGGGTTTGTTCCTAAGACTGTTTGATGCTGATATAAAGGCTTAATGATTAAGAGAGTGGTTATGCAGTATGCAAAAGAATAAGGAAAGAAAAGAAGCAAGTTAGCATAAGGCCAATTTGAATCACGGAGAAAGAAAGTCATTTTAAAGAAGTAAGGATTTGATAGTTACAATGGGTATATATATTTGTCAAAACTCTTTTGAACTGGATGGCTCCTGAACACTCCTCCTCTCATTAACACATCTAATGTACAGCTACACACAGAGCAATAACCTCTGAAGAAATCCAGACACTATCTACACATTCGGTGAATGAGAAAATACCCAAATCAAAATGGGTAGGAAATACTGAGACACATTCTCGCCATAATCCACACCCCAGAACAGTGCCATACATTTGGGAGGGAATTCCCAACTCCTAGCTTCTCCCTGAAGAGTGAAGTGTTTAGAACCCACATTTAGCACCCCAACTTTTGAGACTACCACCTGAGGAATGGGCCCCCCAGACACCTAACTCTGAAAGCCAATGAGGCTTGCATCCACAATAAAAAAAGCAATTGTGTTATTAGACAATTTTATGTTTGTATGAACATTATAGAGTATATTTATACAAACCTAGATGGTATAGCCTATTACACACTGTGAGAGAGGAAGAAACTTTCTTCTACCCTCAAAGTTCTTTCAGCTGGTCTAGTAATCAAATAAACATGAGACAGATTAACAAATGAAAATGACTAAATTTAATTACATATATACGTATAAGAACGCCACGTGCATGAGAGAGAGACTTGAGAGGTTCAAAGATAGAAAGAGAAAATTAGATATGTATGACATTCTAAGCTAAGGATCACGCTGGAGATTTAGAGAGGAGGAAGGTCATTACAGGACGATAAGAAGAGCAGATGTTTAATAATTAGAGATTTGACCTATAGGTAGGTCAAAAAGGTCATCTCTGATAATGACTTACGGGCAAGGCTCCTAATTCAAGTTCTTTTAGGTAGTTAAGGGGGGAAGGGTGTGAAGTTTCTCTTGAGCCTGCAGCACCTTGGTTACCTTTAGCTCAAACAATCACATACCACAAATGTACATCTTGGGGTGATTTGTTCTGCACCACTCTAATACATAGGCTATATGGAATAGCCTATTGCTCTGTAGAAGAGAAAAAAAATTTTCCTTTGCCCTTCTGGATTCTTGGCTGAGACATCCCTGTAATAAAAGGCAGATTTTAAGGAAAATAACAAAAGTTTAATAACACGCATATCTCCCACATGCATGGGCAAGACCCAGCAAAACTGAGTAACCCACCAAAATGGCTAAAGCCATCCTCTCAAGTACCATCTTCAACTGAAGACAAAAGAAGATGTTGGGGCGGAGAGGAGTCAGTTTATTGGAGGTTACCAGGAAAAGGACAGTTAAAAAGGTTAAGATTATGCAGATTTAAGTCTCTTTCTTCTACCTTAATAAGTTTCTAGAGATAAGATCACCCCCCTCTTTCTGGTTCAGCAAAGGAGACACCCTTACAGATGGAGACTTCCCTTACACGTGTAAATGTCTTTTACAAAGGCTAACTTATACTTGGTTTTTAGAGCTTCTCTCATATCTGCTTTTTCTTAAAATTAACCAGCCTAAAAGAATTCTTAAGCCAAAGAGACATATTTGGGGGCGACAAATTCTGTTCCCCTACATTGCCTACCCTACAAAGCTGTACACGTTACTGTATTGCATTTGAGTTAGTTTCTATATTTCTGAGAATTTTAGAATACTCAATCCTTACAAAGCCTTCAAATTAATTTTACTAATACCATCTGGAGGTAGAAAATTATCTCACCTTTACAACATATATAGACATAAATAGACAGATATAAACAAAGACCGTTTAGCCATGAACAGTTGTATCAAAATTCTGTTTTGGAGGAAAGTCACTTGTTTATATAAGAACAGTTGGATCCAAATTTTGTTTTGGAGGCATTTACAATTTATATCTGCCCTTGAAAAGTTGTTTTAAATGAACTTTTCCCCTTTAAAATAAGGATAGCGGTCGTCAAGAACACTAATCATTATCTTTAGTGCAATGATCTTAAGGTTACTTCAGGTATCAGAACGAGGTTAGGATAAATCATCTAAGTCAACGTGAAGGAGTTGGATGTCGGTGAAGTCTCCCTAGGATCTTCTTTTACAACAGCTTTTTCGGTCCTGTCTGCTTTTCTGGAATTTAATGCATTGCCAACAAAATCTATGGAATTTGCCAGATGCTGCCTGTCTAGCTGCTGATTCCCCTTGGAAAGAGTTCGGCCCAGTACAACATTGTGAATAGAATTAACTCATAGAGTTCCCATTCTGATGTTTGTATTGCTTTGTCCACAGTCTTAAATGTGTTAATATAAACTAAAAAGTAAAATATGTTATTTTGTCTTTTTATTTTCTAAGAATGAATAAAAATTAAACCAATACAAAAAATATAAACTAAAAAGTAAAATAAGGACAGCAGCTCTTAATACCACAAAAGAATTGGATTGATGTCATAGGTTGAATCATAATTTTATTTCATTTTTTATTTTTTTTTGAATCATAATTTTATAGCAGGCTTTTTCTAATTGTTCACACAAAAGATTAATTTAGAAGGATCAGAGGATCCTTATCTCCTCCATCTTAGTGTTTCATTTCTATTTTTAAAATTATTTTTATTTTTTAATTATAATTGACATTATTAGTTTCAGGTGAACAGCATAGTGGTTAGACATTTCTATAATTTACAAAGTGATTCTTCTGATAAGTCTAGTACTCACCTGGTACCATATATAGTTATTACAATATTATTGACTATATTCTTTACGCTGTACTTTACATCCCCATGACTATTTTATAACTTCCAGTTTGTACTTCTTCATCTCTTCCCCTTTTTCACCATTCCCTCCAACCTTCCCACCTGTCGCAATCTGGCAACCATCAGTTTGTTCTCTGTATCTATGATCCTGTTTCTGTTTTTGTTTGTTCATTTATCTTGTTCTTTAGATACCACATGTTACTGGAGAGTGCGGTTCCCCTCTCGGTGCATTGTCCAGATTCTTGATATCTCAAACAAAGAATTGAGCAAGACACTGAAATATAGCAGAAAAGAAGAGTTTTATTAGGAGGGAAAGTAAAGCAACAATATACTTCCAGACATGGAAATTGAGAAGAGCAAGAGAAGGGTGACTCAAGGGCACAGTAACAAAGTCTATGAGGTTTTTATCCCTATTTGCTGTGGGTGGTTACTTTTCTTAGAAGAGTGGGCTTTCTTGATTGACAGCTAAGATTGACAGGACTCAGTGATTCATCATTTACTTTCTGCGCATGTTCGTTCCCAGAATTCAGTCTGTTATAATATTAATGAACTTCTGAGCATATGCATCATATTATAATGATGGTATATAACAAGGCTCAAGTGAGTTGAAGGTTCACTTGGGGTCTTCATTGCGCAGGTATGAATGACTGGCTGAAACTAGTATCCATTTTTCTGCTTGCTTGTTTCCTAGTCTGAGTTACCTTTAGCCCCCAAATGCCTTCTGGCTTGCTTAATTTTGGGCGGACTAGGGCAGACCCTTTCTAAACATAGACCCTTTGTAGACAGTGTCTTTGCAGGTGGACCAGAAAACCCCTATCTAACTTTCTTGCCTATCCCTTTTTCTGAGAGCCCTGAACCCTTTCTTATTAGTTGAGGGACAGAAGGTCTCTTCTGTATCTGCTTCCTGC